>NC_081185.1:155039089-155345723 GCF_029867415.1 Vicia villosa
AAAGCTAAGAAGCAGCTCATTCTAAGTTGCTCTTCAGCTGAGGTGGAGTATCATTCCCTAGCATTTGCTACACGTGAGCTTCAATGGTTGTGTTTCTTATTGCATGACTTGCATCGACATCCTTCACGACTACCTGTACTTTACTGCGACAGCCAAAGTGCCATACACATATCTGCAAATCCCGTGTTCCATGAACGCACTAAACACCCTGACATTGATTGTCATTTGGTGCATGAAAAGTTACAAGCAGGTGTGATGTGTTTGCTACCAGTTTCGTCTCAGGATCAAGCAGCGGATGTCTTCACTAAAACTTTAGGACCACGACCGTTTCACTCTTGTCTGTCCAAGATTGGTTTGATCAATATCTATCAACCTCAAGCTTGTGGGGGTGACAAAGCACGAGCATGAGATAGCTGAGGTGGAAGAATGAATGGTTGTAGCTTTACTATGCCCTAACTGAATAGTTTGTTATAGTTTGTTAGTTACATTTACTTGTATATAGACCTTGTAACTGAATCGTAACAAACTAATGAATGCATAGCTTTTTCTTCTTTCTCTTTCTTTCTGCACTCTTCGAGTTTTCTTCTTTCTTCATCAATGGAGTTTTCAAGCATTCATTCATGGCTTTCATATGCTTAGAAGCAACCCAATTGTTTGAGTTCTGGTTATTTTGTCATTGAAATTTGATGATATGAATACTGATCAAGCTTCTCTAAAATTTCAGGTCTAAGCAAATTTTAGCTTTTAAATGTAATCTAATTTCTCTTATTTTTTTCCTTTTCGGAACCAGATAATCCTCATATCTCTGTGGTCGGGATAGCAGTTACGAGTTTACAACATTTTTTATTGTTTTATTTGTTATTACTTTTTTTTAGGCTTCGTCGACGATAAGTCGCTACTCGGATACTCCGAGAGAGAGAGAGAGAGAGAGAGAGAGAGAGAGAGAGAGAGAGAGAGAGAGAGAGAGAGAGAGAGAGAGAGAGAGAGTTAGTGAGTCAACATTTGACTCATCTGTCTCGCTTCCGCATGGTGAAACACAACAGATGATCTGCGTCTATGAATTTGAAAATAAAAAAATAATTCATAGCTTATCATGCGCGTGTGCATTCCATAATAAAGGCATGCTCGATTTTTTATTAAAGTTTGCTCAGACCTGCCCTTATTGTAGAATAAAAAATTAAGATACCATTAGAGTTATTAATAAGCCTAAAAACTAGATCTACGTTAAAGTTTTTATTATTTATTTTATTTTTCGCCCATTAAGAATATTTGTATTTAAGTGATTGGTGTAACTTGAAATAAAATATTTTTTTATTTTCTTTTCAAAAATATGGTAAAAAACAAAGAATTTATGCTAATTATTTTAAAAATCATGTATAATATCTTATTATGATCAAATTACTAATAAACATTTTCAAGGCTACATAAGATATAAATATACTATGTAGAAATACGAGTATTACAAAGCTGTTCAAAGTTGCAATTGTGATGTGAAGCCATATGATTACAATTAGAAACATACTAGCTATAGCAACCCAATAGTATGAGTTAGGTTTTTTTTCCTTGAAATTGGTTGATATGAATAGTGACCAAGCTTCTCTATTATTTCATGTTCATGTAAGTTTAGGATCAGATGATCCTCCTATGTATGCGGTTTAGATAGTTGTTAGGTTTACAACATTCATTATTGTTTTATTTTTTATTACTCTCTTTTGAATGTTTCGTCGACGGCAAGACGCTGCTCAGATACTCCGAGAGTGAGTCACTGAGTCAACATTTGACTCATCTGTCTTGCTTCCACACGATGAGACACAATGCATGATCTGCGTCTATGAATTTGAAAATGAAGAAATAATTCATAGCTTACCATGTGGGCATGTGTTCTATAAGAAAGGCATGCTCAATTTTAGGCTTCGTCGACAATAAGCCGCTACTCGAATACTCCGAGAAAGAGTCAGTGAGTCAACATTTGACTCATCTGTCTCGCACCCACATGGTGAAACACAGAGGATGATCTGCGTCTATGAATTTGAAAATAAAAAAAAATAATCCATAGCTTACCATGCGCGCGTGCATTCTTTAAGAAATGCATGCTCAATTTTTTATTAAAGTTTGCTCATACCTGCCCTAATTGTAGGACAAAATTTTGAGATACCATTAGAGTTATTAATAAGCCTATACACTAGGTCTACTTTAAAGTTTTATTATTTATTTTATTTTTCGCCCATTAAGAATATTTGTCCTCCGAGAGTGAGTCTGTGAGTCAACATTTGACTCATTTGTCTTGCTTCCACACAATGAGACACAGTGCAAGATCTGTGTCTATGAATTTGAAAATGAAGAAATAATTCATAGCTTACCATGCGGGCATGCGTTCCCTAAGAAAGGCATGCTCGATTTTAGGCTTCATCGACGATAAGCCGCTACTCAGAAACTCCGAGAGAGAGAGAGAGAGAGAGAGAGAGTAAGTGAGTCAACATTGACTCTTTTGTCTCGCTTCCACATGGTGAATCACAGTGGATGATCTGCGTCTATGAATTTGAAAATAAAAAATAAGAATTCATAGCTTACCATGCGCGTGTGCATTCCATAAGAAATGCATGCTTAATTTTTTATTAAAGTTTGCTCATACCTGCCCTAATTGTAGGACAAAAATTTGAGATATCATTAGAGTTATTAATAAGCCTATACACTAGGTCTATTGTAAGGTTTTTATTATTTATTTTATTTTTCGCCCATTAAGAATATTTGTATTTAAGTGATTGGTGTAACTTGAAATAAAATATCTTTTTATTTTTTTTCAAAAATCTGGTAAAAAACATAGAGTTTATATTGATTATTTTAAAAATCCGGTATACTATCTTATTATGATCAAATTACTAATAAACATTTTCAAGGCTACATAAGATATAAATATACTATGTAGAAATACGAGTATTACAAAGCTGTTCAAAGATGCAATTGTGATGTGAAGCCATATGATTACAAATTAGAAACTTACTAGCTATAGCAACCCAATTGTATGAGTTAGGTTTTTTTTCCTTGAAATTGGTTGATATGAATAGTGACCAAGCTTCTCTATAATTTCATGTTCATGCAAGTTTAGGATCAGATGATCCTCCTATGTATGCGGTTTAGATAGTTGTTAGGTTTACAGCATTCATTACTTTTTTATTTTTTATTACTCTCTTTTTGAGGTTTCGTCAACGGTAAGACGCTGCTCGGATACTCCGAGAGTGAGTCACTGAGTCAACATTTGACTCATCTGTCTTGCTTCCACACGATGAGACACATTGCATGATCTACGTCTATGAATTTGAAAATGAAGAAATAATTCATAGCTTACCATGCGGGCATGTGTTCCATAAGAAAGGCATGCTCGATTTTATGCTTCGTCGACGATAAGCCGCTACTCGGATACTCTGAGAGAGAGTCAGTGAGTCAATATTTGACTCATCTGTCTCGCTTCCACATGGTGAAACAAAGCAGATGATCTGCGTCTATGAATTTGAAAATAAAAAATAATAATTCACAGCTTACCATGCGCGCGTGCATTCCATAAGAATTTTTTTATTAAAGTTTGCTCATACCTGCCCTAATTGTAGGACACAAATTTGAGATACCATTAGAGTTATTAATAAGCCTATACACTAGGTCTACTTTAAAGTTCTTATTAGTTATTTTATTTTCGCACATTAAGAATATTTGTATTAAAGTGATTGGTGTAACTTGAAATAAAATATTTTTTTATTTTCTTTACAAAAATTTGGTAAAAACAATAGAATTTATACTGATTATTTAAAAAATCCGGTATAATATCTTATTATGATCAAATTAATAATAAACATTTTCAAGTCTACATAAGATATAAATATACTATGTAGAAATACGAGTATTACAAAGCTGTTCAAAGTTCCAATTGTGATGTGAAGCAATATGATTACAAATTAGAAACTTACTAGCTATAGCAACACAAATCTATGAGTTAGGTTTTTTTCCATGAAATTGGTTGAAATGAATAGTGACCAAGCTTCTCTATAATTTCATGTTCATGCAAGTTTAGGATCAGATGATCCTCCTATGTATGCGGTTCAGATAGTTGTTAGGTTTACAGCATTCATTATTGTTTTATTTTTTATTACTCTCTTTTTGAGGTTTCGTCGACGGCAAGACGCTGCTCGGATACTCCGAGAGTTAGTCACTGAGTCAACATTTGACTCATCTATCTTGTTTCCACACGATGAGACACATTGCATGATCTGCGTCTATGAATTTGAAAATGACAAAAAAATTCATAACTTACCATGCGGACATGTGTTCCATAAGAAAGGCATGCTCGATTTTTTGCTTCGTCGACGATAAGCCGCTACTCAGATACTCTGAGAGAGAGTCAGTGAGTCCACATTTGACTCATCTGTCTCGCTTCCACATGGTGAAACACAGCAGATGATCTGCGTCTATGAATTTGAAAATAAAAACTAAGAATTCATAGCTTACCATGCGCGCGTGCATTCCGTAAGAAATGCATGCTCGATTTTTTATTAAAGTTTGCTCATACCTGCCCTAGTTGTAGGACAAAAATTTGAGATACCATTAGAGTTATTAATATGCCAATACACTAGGTCTACTGTAAAGTTTTTATTATTTATTTTTTCGCCCATTAAGAATATTTGTATTTAAGTGATTGGTGTAACTTGAAATAAAATATTTTTTTAGTTTCTTTTCAAAAATCTGGTAAAAAACCTAGAATTTATACTGATTATTTTTAAAATCCGGTATAATATCTTATTATGATCAAATTACTAATAAACATATTCAAGGCTACATAAGATATAAATATACTATGTAGAAATACGAGTATTACAAAGCTGTTCAAAGTTGCAATTGTGATGTGAAGCCATATGATTACAAATTAGAAACTTACTAGCTATAGCAACTCAATTGTATGAGTTAGGTTTTTTTCCTTGAAATTGCTTGATATGAATAGTGACCAAGCTTCTCTATAATTTGATGTTCATGCAAGTTTAGGATCAGATGATCCTCATATTTATGCGGTCTTGATAGTAGTTGACGGGTTTACAACAATATTCCTTATTGTTTTATTTGTTATTACTCTCTTTTTGAAGTTTCGTCAACGGCAAGACGCTGCTCGGATACTCCGAGAGTGAGTCAGTGAGTCAACATTTGACTCATCTGTCTTGCTTCCACACGATGAGACACAGTGCATAATCTGCGTCTATGAACTTGAAAATGAATAAATAATTTATAGCTTACCATGTGGGCATGTGTTCCATAAGAAAGGCACGCTCGATTTTAGTTTTCGTCGACGATTAGCCGCTACTCGGATACTCCGAGAGAGAGACAGTGAGTCAACATTTGACTCATCTGTCTCGCTTCCACATGGTGAAACACAGCAGATGATCTGCGTCTATGAATTTGAAAATAAAAATTAAGAATTCATAGCTTACCATGCGCGCGTGCATTCCATAAGAAATGCATGCTCTATTTTTTATTAAAATTTGCTCATACCTGCCCTATTTGTAGGATAAAAATTTGAGATATCATTAGAGTTATTAATAAGCCTATACACTAGGTCTACTGTAAAGTTTTTATTATTTATTTTATTTTTCGCCCATTAAGAATATTTGTATTTAAGTGATTGGTGTAACTTGAAATAAAATATTTTTTTATTTTCTTTTCAAGAATCTGGTAAAAAACATAGAATTTATACTGAATATTTTAAAAATCTTGTATAATATCTTATTATGATCAAATTACTAATAAACATTTTCAAGGCTACATAAGATATAAATATACTATGTAGAAATACGAGTATTACAAAGCTGTTCAAAGTTGCAATTGTGATGTGAAGCCATATGATTACAAATTAGAAACTTACTAGCTATAGCAACCCAATTATATGAGTTAGGTTTTTTTTCCTTAGAAATTGGTTGATATGAATAGTGACCAAGCTTCTCTATAATTTCATGTTCATGCAAGTTTAGGATTAGATGATCCTCCTATGTATGCGGTTTAGATAGTTGTTAGGTTTACAGCATTCATTATTGTTTTATTTCCTATTACTCTCTTTTTGAGGTTTCGTCAACGGCAAGACGCTGCTCAGATACTCCGAGAGTGAGTCACTTAGTCAACATTTGACTCATCTGTCTTGCTTCCACACGATGAGACACATTGCATGATATACGTCTATGAATTTGAAAAATGAAGAAATAGTTTATAGCTTACCATGCGGGCATGTGTTCCATTAGAAAGGCATGCTCGATTTTAGGCTTCGTCGACGATAAGCCGCTACTCGGATACTCCGAGAGAGAGTCAGTGAGTCAACATTTGACTCATCTGTCTCGCTTCCACGTGTAGAAACACAGCAGATGATCTGCGTCTATGAAGTTGAAAATAAAAAAAATTATTCATAGCTTACCATGCGCTCGTGCATTCCATAAGAAATGCATGCTCAATTTTTTATTAAAGTTTTCTCAAAACTGCCCTAATTGTAGGACAAAAATTTGAATTACCATTAGAGTTATTTATAAGTATATACGCTAGGTCTACTTTAAAGTTTTTATTATTTATTTTATTTTTCACCCATTAAAAATATTTGTATTTCAGTGATTGGTGTAACTTGAAATAAAATATTTTTTATTTTCTTTTCAAAAATCTGGTAAAAACATAGAATTTATATTGATCATTTTAAAAATCCGGTATAATATCTTATTATGATCAAATTACTAATAAACATTTTCAAGACTACATAAGATATAAATATACTATGTAGAAATACGAGTATTACAAAGCTGTTCAAAGTTGCAATTGTGATATGAAGCCATATGATTACAAATTAGAAACTTACTAGCTATAACAACCCAGTTGTATGAGTTAGGTTTGTTTTCCTTGAAAGTAGTTGATATGAATAGTGACCAAGCTTCTCTATAATTTCATGTTCATGCAAGTTTAGGATCAGATGGTCATCATATTTATGCAGTCTGGATAGTAGTTGACGGGTTTACAGCAATATTCATTATTGTTTTATTTGTTATTACTCTCTTTTTGAGGTTTCATCGTCGGCAAGACGCTGCTCAGATACTCCGAGAGTGAGTCAGTGAGTCAACATTTGACTCATCTATCTCGCTTCCACACGGTAAAACACGGTGCAAGATCTGTGTCTATGAATTTGAAAAATGAAGAAATAATTCATGGCTTACCATGCGGGCATGCATTCCATAAGAATTGAATGCTTGCTTTGTTTTTTAATAAATTTGCTTATACCTGCCCGAATTGTCGGGCAAAAATTTGAGATACGTTATTAATAAACCTTTGTGGCAACAAGATTATAATTTGTATTAGGTTTATTTAAAATTAAAAGTCTTATATTTTTATTATTTATTATATTTTTCTTCAAGTGAGTATTAGGCCTTTAAGAATATTTGTATTTAACTATTTGCTTTAAGTTGAATTGTTATGCCTCATCAAAAAAAAAAAAAGTTGAATTGTTATGCAGAAATAAAAAAAAGATGAAAATGACATAGTAATAGAGAAGACATGTGACAGTGAGGGAGACAGAGTCTGGAACTTAGTTTGATTTGAAAATATTAGATTCCATAATTTATATAAAATGTAATGATACTATAATGAATAGTAGAATGAGCTTGTATTATTAATGGAAATGGAAAGCAATTTCAGAAGTGTACGAACAGCTCATGAGAACAATTGCAAAAATAGTGGGATGCTGATACAGAGTAGAGAGAGAAGAGAAAATGATTACTCACTAACAGCATAAAAAATACCTCTACCCCATTACCCTTACATATAGACTACTGCTTCACAAATTCATCCCACATGGGGTGGTCCCGTTTGCTCCTGCTGCTACGTCTCAAACCAACATTTCTGGTCCACTCCCTTTCCTGGTGCGTGCTTCCCACGTTCTCTGACTCAGCAACATCTTTTCCTTCTATTGTATTCTCATTCATAACATTACCATCCCCTTTAAAAGCAACCTTGTCCTCAAGGTTGAGATTAGGGAAGTTGTGCACAACATCAACTCTGTCTTCCCATGTTGCCTCGTTACTTGGAATGCCTACCCATTTGACCAGCACTTGAGGGACCTGTTGGCTGCCTCTGAAAACAGTCCTTGTCTGCAAAATGCTTTCAGCTTGTATAATTGGACCTTCCTCCACTGTTGTGAGTGGTAATGGCAAGTAAGGGTCAGTGACTCCCCCTTTGAATTTCTTAAGTTGAGACACATGAAATGTGTTATGTATCTTTGCTGCATCAGGTAATTTTAGTTTGTATGCAACCAGTCCCACCTTAGCAATTATAGGAAAAGGACCAAAGTACCTCATTCCCAACTTCTGATGCTTCCTCAAAGCTGCCGAGTTCTGCCTGTAAGGTTGCAATTTCACCAGCACTAACTCTCCCAACTCAAAATTAACGTCAATCCTCTTCTTATCAGCATGTGATTTCATCTTCTGTTGAGCTCTCTGCAAATTAAATTTCAAGTCAGCCAAAATCTTATCACGCTGTATCAGCTGCTCTTGCAATTCTGGTTGCTCATTTGAGCTAGGGCTGTACTTCACTACCATTGGAGGGTCTCGGCCATATAAAGCCTTAAATGGAGTCATACCAATGCTTGTGTGAAAAGAGGAGTTATACCAGTATTCGGCCCAATTCAACGCCTTGTACCATGATTTGGGGTTGTTGGTAGTGAAACATCTCAGGAACATTTCCACACACTTATTAACTGCTTCTGTCTGTCCGTCGCTCTGAGGGTGATATGCTGAACTCATAGCCAAGGTTGTACCTTGTAATTGAAAGAGATGCTGCCAAAACTTGCCAGTGAACACCTTATCTCTATCGGACACAATAGATTTAGGCATGCCATGTAACTTAACAACATTCGCCATAAACGTTTCTGCCACTGATTGGCTTGTATAATCAGTCTTAAGGCCCATAAAGTGAGCATATTTTGTTAATCTATCTACCACCACCAGAATTACAGTAAAGCCAAAAGATACAGGAAGTCCAGTAATAAAATCCATTGAGACATCGTCCCATACCTGAGTAGGAATCGGTAATGGCTGCAAAAGTCCAGCTGGGGATGTATTCAAAGTTTTTGCTTGCTGACACACCAAACAATTCTCCACAAATGTCTTTACATCTTTCCTCAATGAGCTCCAGAAAAATTGAGGAGTAATTCTTGCCACAGTCCTCATAATACCTGCGTGTCCTCCAACCGGGGAAGAATGAAATTCGTGTAATATTTGTTGAATCAATGGACTCTGTTTCGGTATGACAAGTCTTCCATTCCACAACAATAACCCATCTTTCACAGTATAGGGCCCTGTAGATCCAATCCCTTGACACTCCTTCATAGTAGCTTGTAATTGAGTATCCTGAGCAGTTTCAGCCTTTAACTGTTGTACAAAAATCACTTGTGGTTCAGACCAAGCTAAGTTCATCATTCTTGATAGAGCATCAACAACTTGATTGTCTTTCCCAGGTTTGTACTCTATCTTGAAGTCATAGCCCATGAACTTGTGGAGCCAAGCTTGTTGTTCAGGCGTTTGTAGAGATTGATCTAAAAGACTTCTCAAACTCTTTTGATCTGTTCTGAGAATAAAATGGTGCCCCAGTAAATAATGTCTGAATTTGGCAAGAGCTGATGTAATGGCATGAAATTCTCTCACATATGCAGACTGATTCTGCATCCGTGGTGCCAATTTCTTGGAAAAATAAGCAATAGGATGGCCTGCTTGGCTTAAGACAGCCCCTATGCCTGTTCCGAAAGCATCGGTTTCGAGTACAAAAGGCATTTCAAAGTTGGGCAGAGCTAAAATCGGAGCACTAGTGACAGCTACTTTAAGTTCTTGAAAAGCTTTTTCTGCATACTCAGTCCAAACAAAAGCTTCTTTTTTCAGTAAGTTAGTTAATGGAGATGCTATTGAAGCATAAAATTGGATAAAACGCCTATAATATCCTGTGAGACCCAAGAATCCCCTGAGTTGTTTTAAATTCGCTGGCCTAGGCCAATCACAAACAGCTTGGACTTTGGTTTCCTCCATTGCTACGCCCTTGCCCGAGACCATATGTCCCAAATATTCCACCTCCCCTAGCCCAAAAGAGCACTTGGACAGCTTTGCATAAAGCACATGTTGTTGTAGTAACTGTAACACAGTTTCAAGATGTTTGAGATGTGAATTCCATGTAGGGCTATATACCAAAATATCGTCAAAGAAGACTAAGACACATTTCCTTAACAATTGGTGAAAAACCTTATTCATCAAACTTTGAAAAGTCGCAGGCGCATTCGTAAGACCAAATGGCATTACTAGCCATTCATAATGCCCGTGGTGTGTTCGAAATGCCGTCTTGTGTCTATCTTCCGGTTGGACCAAAATCTGATGATATCCACTTCTAAGATCTAACTTAGAAAAGTATTGAGCACCATAAAGTTCATCAATCAGTTCATCAACTGTAGGCATTGGGAAACTATCCTTAACTGTGATAGCATTAAGAGCTCTATAGTCGGTACAAAACCGCCAAGAACCATCTTTCTTCTTAACTAGAACTATAGGTGATGAAAATGGGCTAGTGCTAGGTTGTATGATGCCTTGACTCAACATATCTTGTACCATCTCTTCAATCTTTGCTTTTTGGCTATGCGGGTATCTATAGGGTTTAACCTTCACTGGTTCTGACCCTTCTTTCAAAGAAATGACATGATTGTGGTCCCTGGTTGGAGGTAAACCAGTAGGTGTTTGAAATACATTCTGATATGTGTGTAATAGCATCACCATATCGGGTTCCATGTTGGAAGGTAAGTCCAACCACCTATCTGTTGAATGCTCTGGCTCAATTAATTCCAACGTGAAGCCTTCAGCAATTGCCTGCATTTGCTGGAATCTTCTAAACAAATGTAACTGAGCCACTTCGGGTTTCTGGTTTTGTTCCCCTTGTAATGTAATAAATTTACCCTTCAAGTAAAATTTCATCATTGCTGTCGCATAATCAGCCACATGGGGTCCTAATGAAGCAAGCCAAGGTGCTCCCAAGATGACATCAGCACCTACCACAGGTAATAGGTATGCAGAAACCGTAATTTCTTGCCCATTAATTTGCAGAGACAGATCTTTTACCATGCCTTCAGCTGTCATTTTCTGGCCATTTCCCACTAGTACTTGCCACTTTGGAGCTGGTTCCACAGGTAACTTTAAACAATGGACAATTCTAGGTTGTATAAAATTGTCAGTGCTACCTCCATCTAGCAGTATAGAGACTGCCATTGACCCAATTCTGCCATGAAATCGGATAATTCCAAAACCTCCTGAGCCTTTCATTGCATTGAGGGATAAATGATGTTCAGGTGAGTCTTGTGTTATGGTTGAGTGAGGTATATCAACTGGTGGGGTTTCTTCAGTGGTGTCAGGCTCTATGTCTTCTGTTTGGATTAACATGAGGTGTTTGTTGGGACATTTATGAGTAAAAGAGAATTTATCATCACAAAAATAACAAAGGCCCTTCTCTTTCCTTAATTGCATTTCAGCAGGGGAAATTCTTCTAATGTTTGGGTTTTTCTGGTTAAGGTTCATGGGTCTAGTGGGTGGGGTGTTTAGAACAGGGGGGTTATTTGGTTTGTCAGAGAATTGGGTTTTGTTTGGAGTGAAGTGAGCTCTAGTGTTTGTGTTTGGGTTGTTTGAGTTGGTTGGTTTAGTGCTTAGGCTGGTTTTCTGGGCAATTTGTTTTTCCTCATAGACCTTAGCAAGTGCTGCGGCTTTGACAATGGAGGTTGGTGTATGTATCATCACATCCCTGCGTATATCATCATCTAATCCACTAACAAAACAATCCACAACTGCATCATTACTTAGCCCATAAACTCGGTTAGACAAGCAAGTAAATTCCATATAATAAGCATTCACAGTAGTTGTTTGTTTCAATTTAAATAAAGCACCCCTAGGGCAATCATATAATGAAGGGCCAAAATCTAATTCCAGTGCCCTAGTAAATTCTTTCCAAGACTTAAAAGGGGTAGTTCTTTGTAACATTTGAAACCATGGAACTACATCTTCATCCAAATTAACTGAAGCAATAGTGATACGATCAGCATCCGATGTATTATAGTACCCAAAAAATTGTTCAGCCTTAAAGATCCAGTCTAACACATTTTTTCCATTAAATCTCGGAAAATCGAGTTTGATTTTGCTTACCTGAAACCCAGCAGTCGTTGAGTTCTTTACACCATGCTGCACAGTTGTACCATGTTCCCGCTCCAATAATGCTTCTAGTGCCTCGGTGATTCGCGTGAGTTTGGCATCCGCAACGGCTTGATTTGCTTCTATTTTGGTGAATCGTGTGTCATTCGATGCTGCCGCAAGCTCAATAGCCTCAGCGTTCTTTTTCAGATCTGCGTACAGTTCCTTCATTCGTGTATTGTCAGCCATGATGTAGATGAAAGCACCAATGTAATGATACTATAATGAATAGTAGAATGAGCTTGTATTATTAATGGAAATGGAAAGCAATTTCAGAAGTGTACGAACAGCTCATGAGAACAATTGCAAAAATAGTGGGATGCTGATACAGAGTAGAGAGAGAAGAGAAAATGATTACTCACTAACAGCATAAAAAATACCTCTACCCCATTACCCTTACATATAGACTACTGCTTCACAAATTCATCCCACATGGGGTGGTCCCGTTTGCTCCTGCTGCTACGTCTCAAACCAACATTTCTGGTCCACTCCCTTTCCTGGCGCGTGCTTCCCACGTTCTCTGACTCAGCAACATCTTTTCCTTCTATTGTATTCTCATTCATAACATAAAAGTAGTTAATTAAATTGCATTCATCTGAATTTTAGTCTCCTTACTCTCTCCCTCTCCTTTTGACTCAATGGATACACCACCAGGTAAATGGTTCGTTCCCTCACAAGTAAACCAGCTTCTTAGTCTCCTTTTCTTTTATTTTCTAAATAACTCATATGTTGGCCATTTATAAAAAAAAGTGTAACATAAAGATCAAAATTGAGTTACTAATGGCATCTGCAATTTTAAAGAAATACTGTTTAAATTCATGCATCTCTTTTAATTTTGAAATTTAGAGTGATTGTTTTGTCGTTAGAACATTTATCTCAAAATAGTCTTGAAATTTAGAATAAATAGATTGAATCACAAGCATGATATATATATATATATATATATATATATATATATATATATATATATATATATATATATATATATATATATATATATATATATATATATATATATATATATATATATATATATATATATATATATATATATATATATATATATATATTAAAAATTATATGATGAAGAAGTAAAATAATTTTTAATTTTTTAAATAGAAATTATATTAAAAATATGTATTGAAATTTTTTATCTATTATTTTTATATAATTACAAAATAAATGCAAGAAAAATAGAAATAGTCTTCTATAAATTTTATGAAAATAATGTGTATATATGTGTGCATGCGCGCACACGTGCTTGCGCGTGTTCTTGTGTGTGTACTGTCAAGTTAATAAATTTGTAAATTTATTAGAATTTGAACTTTTGATTTTAAATAAAAACTCAATATGTGATTCTGATTTAATATATTAACTAATAATAGATTGTCGTGTTATTAGAATTTTTAGTTTAAAATGAGTCTTAATTAACTTCATCTCTTTCAAAATATTTCTTAAAATAAGGATAAATTATTGTAATTGGTTGAATCCATAACACATATTGTTGATATATAAGAAAATAATATATGTATCATTCTGTATTTGAATCTTTGAAAAGTGATTTTAAAATAAAATGTTAAAACTAACAATTAGCTTGTTATAAGAGTATTCTTTGTTGTGAATAGCATGATGAAAAATTACTGTAACTTTTAATTTTTTAAAATTGATAAAATCTAAAATTATTTTAGAGATACTATTTTTAAAAGATATATCAAAATTTATTTTATTTTCTTTTTATGATTACGAAATAATTACAAAGAAAATAAAAATTGCTTTATAAGTTTTATAAAAATATGTAAATAGTTGTTAGATTAATACTAGATGAAGTGTAAACCTAAGATTGTGCGCTTCTGATTTAATATATTATGTTGATGGTTGGTGTAATTAAAGTCACTCGTTTGTGGCAATTCAGTTCATGTTGGCACAAATCTGTTGGGTTTGGTTGAAAATATATATGTTGAAGAAGCCCCACGTTGCTTAGCTTTGTGAAGAAAGAGAGAGTCCAAGGCTATATAAAGGATTCAAGTTTTTCTATACAAGATGTACCAGTCAAAAGGACTTTAAACTTGTATTTGACTTTTTATATTTTTCTCTTATACTCTTGTTTTAGAGTGTTGTGAGGGGTAGTTAAATATTTGCTTTGGAGAGTGTGAGTGTATTGGGGCCTTGGGTGGTTGAGGGTAGTCTATGTGTTGTAATAATTTTCACATATTGTTATTCTCTTGTTGTCATTTGACAACAGTCGTGGTATTTTCTCCAGTTTTAGAGTTTCCACGTTAATATCTTGTGTTGTTATTTTCTTCCTCTTTTTCTCTATGTTTGTTATTTTCCCAACAAGTGGTATCAAGAGTCTTGGTTTAGTGGGGTATAATTTTTTTAGTATGGTCTGTGGTTGCAATTTAATTTGATCTTCCATATTAGAAAAGAAAATATATACTCTGTGTTGGTTGAGAAAATTTTGTTTTGCTGTAGGAAAAAATTTGGTTGCAGTGTCAAATTTTTCAAGTGCAGTGAAGATTGACTTAGAGATATCTGATGGAAGAATCAAGTTTGGCTTGTGAAAAATTCAAGTAAATGATATTTTGATACAATTAGGATTACACAAGACGTTGAAAGTAACATTTCCAATATGGACAAGGAGAAGTGGGAGGAATTAGATTTGAGAGCTTCAAGTACAATTCGCATGTCTTTGGCTAAGAGCTTTTAAATAAACTTGGAGGGCTATATCAAGGAAAAGGTATATCAAATTGGTTCTTGTTGAAGGAGAAGTTTCATAGCTTGCGTATGGATGAACATACACAAGTATTTAATCATTTAAGTGTTATAAATGGTATTGTTTCTGAATTAGAAACTGTTGCACTCAATATTGATGATGAAGATAAAAGCTTTGAGACTCATATGGTCTCTTCCATCTTCCTATAAGCATATTAAACCTGTTTTAACATATGGGAAAGAAACTCTGAGTTATGAAGTTGCTAGTAAAATTATTTTTAAAGAAAGAAGATTGAAGGGCGAAGATAATACTTCATCGAACTCAGTGTTGGTTGCTAGAGAAAGGTCTTATGTGAAGAAAAGCAATGAAACAAATGTGAAATGTTGGAAATGTGAAAAGATTTGACATATAAAGTATAAGTGTCCTGATGGGGCAACGTCATAGAAGAACTCTGAATCAAATGCTAGCAATGTCTCTATCTTTGTGAGAGAGGATGATCTTATTTAAAAATTGAGAAGTGTGTCCTCGTGACATTTTTGCTGTCATGGAAAAAGGACGATTTTGCTAGCGGATTAATACATGGGCATTGATGCAAAGTGTGTTGTGAAATTATGTCGATGGTTGAAGATCTTCCGACCAATATGAAAGTTACAGCATAAAATTTCAACCTCATTTTCGACATGTGAAAATTCTTGAAATAAAATGATTTAAGTTTAAGTTAAGTATATTCTTATGATTCATCTTATTTACACAAACGATACACAAACAATAATAAGAAGCAATTTAGAGCATCTATGCTTTATAGTTACAAAATAAGGTCACAAAGTACAAAAAAGAGAGCATCTAATATATTTGCATTTAATTACAGAAAAACAAAAAGAAATAATTAATATATTTTCTTTTCAAATGTCACGTATCTCATGCATCTCCCTGGTTACATCATCATCCATTCTTCACATGACCATGGCAAACTGCAAAAGAAATGGGAGTGAGAATCAGAAAATCAACCAGCATACTAATCACCATCAACATACACATCAAGACTCAGCCATACATACATACACACATGTAAAGATACATTTCTAGAAACTCATAAAAGACAAAGTGTAATAAACAAAAATAAAAAAAAAATCTTCACAGCTCACAAATATTTATTTTTTATTTTTTATTTTTTATTTTAGTAATAAATAACAAAGAATATTATTGAAATAATATACATAATTTTTTTTATCAAGTAGTTTAATGGCTGAAATTCACTTTTTTAAAGGTGAATAATTGAGATGTTGCAGATTCGAATCTACGCTATTATATATGATGTCCGTATAATGCTATTAACTGAACTGACGTAAAAAAACTAATAAATATGCATCTAAATATTTCTAACATCATTTTATATAATAAATATACTATTTCATTACTTTCAATTGTTGTCCTTATTCAAATACAAGACACTAGTAAGCTAAACATTTGATTGCCTTGCCATTGATTGATTTCATACCATTTGAAGCCCACCTAATGACCTAGACTCCTGAATGGATGAGAAATCTTGAGTATCATAAACCTTATTATGCTTAATGTTCACAAATTTAACAACCTCACTATTCATGGCGAAAGCAACCTCTCCATGCATTGCCTTATCACCCATTTGCAATGCCTCACTATTAAGCCTAAGTGGTACTAAAACCCTCACAACCAAACAAATCAAACTCGTCACAACAACATTGTAACAAATTACAAAAACTATAGCCTCAATTTGAACCACCATTTGTTTCAAACCCGCTCGAGTTGCGCCATTGTTTTGTAAACCATAGGCGAGGCCGATATATTTTTCCCAATCGGGTACCATGTAAAAGAGACGGCATAATTTAGGCACGGCAAAGAAGCCGGTGAGAATGCCACCAAGAGCGCTGGCTATGGCGTGGGTGTGGAACACCGCCATGGGGTCGTCAATATGCCTTAAGAAATTAATTTTGTTGTGGAGTACCATCATTGTGTACCATGGAATACTTCCTGACATCAATCCCATCAAAATTGCAGCCCATCCCTGCACAATTCCTATTCAAACCATGACAAATATTAGTATTTTGAATATTGCAAGTTTATAAGATCGGTAAAATAGTTCAACTGATATGTGTTAGTTGAATTAAATGAGTATAAATTATTTATCTGCGGTCAATTTTTAACAAAAATATTTATTTATATTTATGTATTAATTATAATTCAACCTTGATATACCTGCTGCCGGGGTGATGCACACGAGACCGGTGATCATGCCTTGTATGGCCCCAAATAGATTAGGCTTGCCAAAATAGAATGTATCTAGCATAATCCATACGACTATGCTAGCAGCAGTACAAACATGTGTGTTTAGCACAGCAAGAGATGCAATAGTGCTAGCCACAAACGGACCTCCACCGTTGAATCCACTCCATCCCATCCATAGCAGTCCCGCGCCTGCAACCATCATTATCATGTTGTTTGCCCCGGACGGAAATGTTTCCCTATCCTTCTCCGCTCGAGGACCCACCTATTCATAATACACCATCACATACAAAAGATCATAACTTAAAATACTTTTTCGCTTCTTAAATATAAAAAAAAATAAAAAAAAATTCAGATTCATTGAATAAATAATATATAGTTGTACGTACCCAATAAGCTGCGGTGAAACCTGCAACTCCTGCGGAGAGGTGAATAACATATCCACCAGCAAAATCAATAACACCAAGTTTAGCCAACCAACCATTAGGGGACCAAATACTAAAAGCAACAACAGTATAAGAGAATGTAACCCAAAGTGGCACAAACAACATCCATGCACGAATGTTCATTCTCCCAAGTAAAGCACCAGCTATCAAAATCAAAGTAATACCAGCAAACACACCTTGGTAAAACACCATTGTAGCATTAGGAAAATTTCCCAAAAATGCTTTTTCTAATAAAAACTTCTCATCCAATGCTACACCTGGTTTCCCCAAGAAAAATATCATTTTGTCTCCAAATGACATATGGAAAGCCCATGAAACCCAACATAGGAGAACTGCAGCGAAGGCGTAAAAGGCCATGAAAGCGGAGTTTATGGCCCATGTTTTCTTCATCAGGCTTGCGTAAAGGATCACAAGCCCGGGAATGCTTTGAAGTCCGACCATTGTTGCTGCTGTTAACTGCCATGCGTTGTCTCCTTTGTTCATCCACTCGGGGCTTGCCTCATCGGACAACAGGTTCGAAGGTAGCTCCATATTGGAGAATTGAGAATGAATTGATTAAGTTTAAGAGAGATGTGATTGATATTTAATATATGTTTTACTTGGTAGAGGACATGCAACTCGTCGTTTCTATTTACTTGTATAAGGCCGGCTTCCTTGGCACTTGGCTGTAGAACAAAGAACGGAATGAATTCTACAATAGTTAAGTATGAATCTTTTCACTCATATGCTGAAACTCTAACATGATAGGTAAATAATGTAATGACAAAGTGATGTTATTTCATATGATTTAATGTTAAAATTAATTCTAGTTTCAACGACTATAATGTGCTGCAATCACAATTGCCGTAATTACAATTGTATAGGCTATGGTAACCAAAGTTTAAAACTATAGATAAGAATACTTTTTATTGGTTTTGGTTGAAAATATTCAATGTTGAAATAGTTTCACGTTATTTATTTGTATTTAAAGAAAGAGAAAGTACAAGATTATAAGATTATATAGTGGACTCTAATTCTTCATTATTAAAAGTTAATTCAGTTGTGTACATAACTATTAGAGACAGTCAACACAAGCAAAGTGTCACAGTTTTCTATTTTTGGTTAGTTAATGTTTTCTTAACCATTTAAATAGCTCTCTAATTATATGTAAATTCTAATTACATTATAATAATATCTCTCTCCCTCAATCACTCTTATTCTCTCAATTTCTTCAATTTGCAAGTAACTTAGAAGCTAAGTTACTCAACAATTGGCATATAGAGTACTAGTTCGATCTTGAATCTCCATCCATAGCAAATGGGAGTACAGTCTCCAATCAGTTCTCAACCAATCTACCAGTTTTCAATGGAGAAAACTAGGATAGATGATGTGCGCATATCAAAGTGATATTCAAATTTCAAGATGTGATTGAAATAATGAATGATGGTTTATAGGCATTAGAGGAAAATGCTACTGAGGTGCAAAGAGTTGTTCATCGTGAAATGATCAAAAAAGTTGGAAAATACTTGTTCTTGGTCCATCAGTGTGTTGATTCAAAGGTCTTTGAGAAGATCATTGAGCAAGAAACGACCAACGATGCATGCGATATTCGGATGAAGTTGTATAATGGGGATGGGAAATTAAAGAAAGTCAAGTTGCAATCCTTAGGGAAACAATACGAGAACTGTATATAAATGATGGTGAAGCAATTGCTAAGTTTTTCTCGAAATTGGTGGCTTTGACTAATCAAATGAAGTCATGCAAAAAGAAAACTTCTGAACTGCGGAAAATGATGAAGGTTCTAAAAGCTCTTCCGACCAAATTTGATCACATTGTTGTGGCCATTGAAGAGTCCAGATATTTTTTCAGAATGAAGCTTGAAGAAATGCGAGCATCTCTTAAAGCTCGTGAGTTGAGGTTGAAACAGAGAACTTCAAAAAAGATGTCTTAACAAGCTTTGCCAGCCAAATTCTTCAAGAAAATGAAAGAAGACTCCTCAAAGAACAAGAAAGGCAAATAAAAATGAAAGACAAAATGGAATGAAAGTGACGGTGGGGAAAAAATTCAAGATGTTAAGGTGAGACAAGCAAGAATGGTGTTTCTCATAATCAAACTTCAAAAAGAATGTGGAGATGAATGAAGTATAATGTTATTGTTGCCAAAAGTCTGGATATTATGTTAGGGAATGTTACTTCAAGAAAGAATCGAAGGAGATTATTAAGGACGTAGCACAATTTTCTCATTCTTGAAGTAGTGACTAATAATAGGTCATTTTGATTGTTGATACACATTTTCTTCAATATAAAACCAATGTCTAGTACTTTGACAATGAGAACATCAATCATATGGTAGGAAATAAAAATTGTCTCATCTAGCTTGATGAATATGTGAGGAGGTCCATTAGGTTTGCAAATAGTAGCTTGGTCACATCAGAAGTATTAGAGTATTCAGTAGAATAGGATTGTGTAAACAAGCCAGTCAGCTTTAGACTGACACCTGGCAGTTGTGTCTAGTGTTACCTACTATTTCAGGTCACAGCTTGGTTCTATATAAAGCAAGTTGTGCACCTTTCTGTAACTAACTTTCGAGAAATACAACAAACAGTTGTAACAGAAATGAAAAGTTCATCTATCTTCTCTCTTTCTAATATGGTATCAGTTTAACTTCTCGATCCATGGAATCGCCTCCAGGATCACCGTCTTCTGCTCACGTTACGTCCTCCACCGCGCCGGCGACGGCGGTGCTAGACGAATCTCGTCGTCTTCAGCTCGCGCTGAAGATCGCCTACAAACTAGATGAAAAGAACTTCCATCTATGGCGTCAACAAGTTGAGCCATACATCAACGCGCATAACCTCACGGTTTAAAACTACAGATAAGCATACTTTTTATTGGTTTTGGTTGAAAATATTCAATGTTGAAATAGTTTCACGTTATTTATTTATTAAAGAAAGAGAAAGTACAAAACTGTAAGATTATATAATGGAATCTGATTCTTCATTATTAGAAGTTCACTCAGTCGTATACATAACTGTTTTTTATTTTAGAAGTTAACTCGGTCAACAAAAGCAAAGTGTCACAGTTTTTTATTTTTGGTTAGTTAGTTAATGCTTTCTTAACCATTTAAATAGCTCTCTAATATATTTTATGTAAATTCTAATTACATTCTAATAATATCTCTCTCCCTCAATAACTCCTATTCTCCCTCAATTTCTTCAATTGGCAAGTAACTTAGAACCTAAGTTACTCAACAAATTGGCATATAGAGTACTAATTCGATCTTGAATCTCCATCAATTCTTCTGATTAATTTCATCTCTTGTTCTTCACTCTTTATTTAAGTGAATCAACCACACCTTGGTTGCAAGATGATTTCGTTGCACAAAAATTCTGCTACACAATGATTATGAGAGAAGAAAAGAAAAGATGAACTAGTGAAGAAAAGAGAAATTAAGATTTGGGAGAAAACGAGAAAGAAGAAGAAAATTTTGTAGAGCTTCTCTCTGCCTTCAAAACTAAAACTTTATTTAACTTTTCTCCACACATTACAAATGATAGAGTATCTCTCTATTTATAACTAAGATTGTTTATACACCAAACAATCTCCAATGAACAAACTAAAACAAACCAAACAAATGTTAAGTCTAATTCTATCGAAGTTAACTCCTTCGACATTTTAACAACTTACTTCGACACACTAAAAATCGACAACAACAAACTCTGTTGAATTACATTCTCAACACTATTTTCATAAGGAGGTGAATCAATGTTGACAATTATCTGGATTATCTATAAAAAAATTCAAATTGAAAAATCAAATGTTAAATTTACATTTTAGAAGTAATATATTTTTAAATTAAAATATTATATTAATTAATAATAAAATTCATTTTTGAATCTTATTTTCACTTAGAGTCTGTTTGGTTCAACGGATGGGAGGGGAGGGGAGGGAATTTAATAGAGGGGAGGGGAATGGAGGGGAAGAGAGGGGAGGGTGTTTAACTAAATATATGTTTAGTTCAAAAAAGGGGAGGGGAGGGAAGGGGACGGGTTTTTACCAACATGTATGTTTGGTTCACAAGGGGAGGGGAGGGATTTTAAAATTAAATTACCTTTTTATCCTTATAAATACTGTTATTTGTTCTTCGTAAAAATAATTCTAAATAACAATAGTATTGAGTAAATTTCCCCAAATAAAAACTTGTTCGTTCATAAAACATACTATAACAGTAAACAACAGCACACATTAGTTGAACTATAGATCTTCAACACAAATCAAACAATTATCTGATCTTGATGATTCATCTAACCCAATAAAACAATCTTTATAATTAAAAATACATAAAATAATGTTAGAATGTTAAAAAAATTAGACAAGTACGGAATGAATTCAACAATAGTTAAGTATGAATCTTTTCACTCATATGCTGAAACTCTAACATGATAGGTAAATAATGTAATGACAAAGTGATGTTATTTCATATGATTTAATGTTAAAATTAATTCTAGTTTCAACGACTAATGTGCTGCAATCACAATTGCCGTAATTACAATTGTATATGCTATGGTAACCAAAGTTTAAAACTATAGATAAGAATACTTTCTATTGGTTTTGGTTGGAAATATTCAATGTTGAAATAGTTTCACGTTATTTAATTATTAAAGAAAGAGAAAGTACAAGATTATAAGATTATATAATGGACTCTAATTCTTCATTATTAGAAGTTAATTCAGTCGTATACATAACTGTTAGAGTCGGTCAAGACAAGCAAAGTGTCACAGTTTTTCATTTTGGTTAGTTAGTTAATGCTTTCTTAACCATTTAAATAGCTCTCTAATTGTATGTAAATTCTAATTACATTCTAATTTAGAATTTTGTTTATCCTTCAAGATTTCGGCATTTTGTTTATCAAAGTTCTTTTCGATAAATCAACGGGCATACACCAATTTTTTCCTAGGATCTAACACTAAAGAAATTAACAACAACATGTTCAATTTCTTAGGACTTCCCCAATACTTATCATATTTCTCCTTCATCTTTAAAGCTATATTCCTTGTATGAGCTAAAGATGGCTCTTTAGATGCGCACATGTTTTTTATAGCCAAACCAATTGAAAATACTTCTTGTCACATATGTTGAACTTGATATGCGCAAAATGGAAGCCTTAAAAATTTCCAAAAATTGAGCGACCTCACGTGCTTTCTCCCTATCTAAAATGGTAGGAATGCCACTCCCTTTCTCAAGTTCTTCACAATACTTAGCATCAATAATCTCAAACTCAACAAATGCTATTTAAAGTTGTAGAGCAGCCTTTAACATGTAATATGTTGAATTCCATCGAGTATCACAATCGAATTGAACACTACCCTTGTATTCAATATGTCTACTCCTAACACATGCCAAAAACTTATGTTCTCGAATCGGGGAAGACTTAACATACTTAACAGCACCCATGATTCTAAAAATTGAAATATCAATTTCTTTTAGACCTTCTTTAACCATTAAATTCATGATGTGTGCACAACATCTTGTATGAAAGTGATCTCCATTCAGAATCAAATTCTTTCTCAAACTTAGTCTCCTTTTGAGCTTTTCAATCCCGCGATCATTTGATGACACATTGTCAACTGTCACACTCAAAACATTGTTCAACCCCCAATTATCCAAGCATTGTGTAATCGTATTTGCCATTACTTCTCCTGAATGGCTTAAGACTTGAACAAAATTCAAAATCTTCTTGTGCAATGTCCAATTATTGTCTATAAAATGTGTTGTTATGCACATGTAGCTCATGTTTTGACATGAAGTCCAACCATCTGTGGTCAGGCACACACTTCGACAATGTTGGGAAAGAAAGCTCTTCAGTTTTTCCCTTTCAAAATCCCACAAAGACAAAACATCACGTGCTACAGTGCTTCGCGATATTGGAATATATCTTGGCTGAAATACATTCAAACAACGACGAAAAGCTTTATGATCCACAAACATATACGGAAGCTCCATTTCCACAATCATGCCAACCGCTGCCTTTCGACATTTCTCTTGGTCAAATTTGACTAACACCATTGTTGAAGGGGAAGCCACATTTGTTGATTTCAATCTTTTACTCTGGCAAGTCTTTGAATGAGCATCCATGGAGACGTTCCATTATTGTACTTAAGCTTGGAGCCACAATAGTTGCATCTAGCTATACCAATAAAGTCTAAATCAGGAGTGAAGTGAGTCCAAACAGAAGATTTGTTTCTTCGACGGGGTGGTGCTCGAGTAGAAGTAGTTCCCAAGCTTTGTGTTGTCTCATCCGTCATAAGATTCGATTTAGACATTTCCTGCTTTGAAAAGACCAACCAAATGTCAAATCAATTCAGCATATGGTTGTAGTATAATGGCAGAAAGTATACAAAAGCTTTTGAACAAATATTCAAATACAAAAAGTATACAAAAAATTCAAATACAGAAATTCAAACACAACAAATATTCAGAGCAAGCAAATCGAATCGAAACAAAATTCTAATACAATTATATAGCGCACAGAAAAAATGAAAATACAGAAATTCAAACACAACAAATATTCAAAGCAAGTAAATCGAATTGAATTGAAAGGAAATTCAAATACAATTATATAGCTCACAGAAAAAATGCAAATACATAAATTCAAACACAACAAATATTCAGAGTAAGCAAATCGAATCGAATTGAAACGAAATTCAAATACAATTATATAGCACACAAAAAAATGCAAATACAGAAATTCAAACACAACAAATATTCAGAGCAAGCAAATCGAATCAAATTGAAACAAAATTCAAATACAATTATATAGCACACAGAAAAAATGCAAATACAGAAATTCAAACACAACAAATATTCAGAGGAAGCAAATCGAATTGAATTGAAACGAAATTCAAATACAATTATATAGCACACAGAAAAAATGCAAATACATAAATTCAAACACAACAAATATTCAGAGCAAGCAAATCGAATCGAATTGAAACAAAATTCGAAAATGAATATATTTACATGGGTTGATTTATTCATTCCTTCCACAAATTAAGAATGAAAGAGCACAAAAACGATATTGATGGAACCGGAATTGATCGAAAATAGAGAAGATTGCATCTCCAAAAATGATATTGATGGAACCAGAATCGGTCGAGAAAGGAGAAGATAGAATCGTCAAAAACTATATTGACGGAACCGAAATTGATCGAGAATGGAGAAGAGAAAATAGTGTTTAGGGGATTGGGTTTTCAATTGAGAGAAAGGAGAAGAGAGAAACGTGAATGTGATTTGGTTTTTGGGCTTTGGATCATATTGGATATTTTATTTGGTTATGGTTATCCAATCAATTGGTTATGGATACCCAAATAGTTTTTAAAATGGATTGGTTGAAAAACCAAATTAAAATAAATCGATTTTTGATAACCGGATATGGATATGGTTATGGATAAACCATCAAACCGTTAATTTGAGCATCCCTAATTCTAATAATATCTCTCTCCGTCAATCACTCATATTCTCCCTTAATTTCTTCAATTGGCAAGTACCTTAGAACCTAAGTTACTCAACAAATTGGCATATAGAGCACTAGTTCAATCTTGAATCTCCATCAATTCTTCTGATTAATTTCATATATTATTCTTCACTCTTTACTCAAGTGAATCAACCACATCTTAGTTGCAAGATGATTTTGTTGCACAAAGATTATGTTGCACAATGATTATGAGAGAAGAAAAGAGAAATCAGAATTTGGGAGAAAAGGAGAAAGAAGAAGAAAATTTTGCAGAGCATATTCCTGCCTTCAAAACTGGAACTTTATTCAACTTTTCTCCACACATTACAAATGATAGAATACCTCCTTATTTATAACTGAGATTGTTTATACACCAAACAATCTCCAATGAACTAACTAAAGCAAACAAACTAACTAAAGCAAATCAAACAATGTTAAGTCTAATTCTATCAAAGCTAGCTCTTTCGACATTTCGACAACTTGCTTCGACACACTAAAATTCGACAACAAACTCTGTCGAATTAGATTCTAAACACTATTTTCATAAAGAGGTGAATCAATGCTTTCAAATCATTTGATTGACAATTATCTAGATCATCTATAATTTTTTTTTTCAAATTGAAAACTCAAATATAAAATTTTCATTTTAAAAGTAATATATGTTTTTATAAATTAACATTAAATTAATTAATAATAAAACTCATTTTTTAATCTTATTTTTTACTTTTTTTTTTTTTTTATAAAATCCTATTTTCACTTAAAAGTGATACTTTGTTGAATAGAAAACGCGTAATTTAAATACGTGTTTTAGTAGTCATAGTTAGATTAAAGTTTAGAAAAAGAGAGAAAGAAGCGTAGCAAGAGGAATTGAATTTATTAATACTTCAACTTTCAAGTCTTTCTTCCTTCCCTCCTCCCATTCCAATTCCATCATCAAATACCAAAGTCGTAACCGTAACCAAAATGTCAGACCAATTGCAGATACTTGACGGAACTACCCTCCGTGACCTCGATCTATCCACCGCCGTCTCCGATCGACCGGTCACCGGAGCTCAACTACTTCACATTGCTCATTCCCGAGCTTCCTCTTCCCTCTTCGATCTTCCTTTACCCGATCCTCTCAAAGCCTCTGCACTCAATCGCCTCCGTAGTAGTAGCTCCGACGTTGAACCTTCCTTTTCACCTGAGACTGAGTATCAGCCTTTACAGGCTTCTCATATCCTCAAACAATACATCACCGCCATCGCCGATGAACTCAAAGGTTTGCTCATTATGCATTATTATATTTATGTAATATTTCTAGGTTAATCTCTATTATCGATCCGTAATTATGATTTTCTCTCTGATTGATTTGATTATTTCGTTTAGTTTAGTTTAATTGCATAAACGCGTTGATCGGATTTGGATTGAGTAACGTGTAGATGATTTGAGATTGTGGACTTGATTTTGACTTTGGTAGGAATAAAATTACTGTTAATTATTCTCTTCTTTTGCATATAGAACATTGTAACTTAGTGGAACTTTTGAATTAATATTCTGTTGAAAAATTTATATTGCGCAATTTGTGCTTTTACAAGTTGAATAAACCATCAATTGAGTACCTAACTATCACTCTTTCTTCAATTTGTCTTTAAAGTATATAATACTAGCATATGCTATCAAGCAAGGACACGACACCTACACTGATATGTTGACATTGGTAATGATTTAAAAAAATGAATAATCTCAGATAGAGAGACTTCACTATGGTGTCTTGTTGCAGCAATTACACCAATTCCTATGAAGATAAAGTCATCACATGTGTCGGTGTTGAACACCAGACACACCTTTGTTCAGAGATATCAACGCTACAATGAACATAAGTAGTCCCTAAAGTATATAAGATTTGTAAATTTAGTCCATGGGCTAAATGAACAGAATTTCATATACTTTGGAACTAAATTGACGGATAGAGATTAAGTTGGTAGTTGATTCAGTAGTTTTTTCTTTATGTTCTGGAAAGAAGAGAAATATAGTGTTGCTTACATTGGATTTGTATTGATCTACAGGTTGTCCTCTTGTTGTATCAATCTTGGATGGAAGTACTCTTCGTTTGTTGTTTGAGGATGAGGATGATTTTGCCATGCTAGCCGAAAATCTGTTCACTGAATTGGACATTGAAGATAAGGGGAAAATCAGCAAGAGTGAGATTCGAAATGCTCTTGTTCAGATGGGAGTTGACATGGGAGTTCCTCCTTTCTCAGGTTCACTTTATTTTTCAGTTTGAAGATTTTGTTTGTTTTTATTGTCATTATGGTTTTTTTCTTGTTTCCAACTGAATAGGTGGTAGATACCTTATCATTATTTTGCATAAAGTCCTGTAGTCTTGCTTATTCACCTCATTGTTATCGATGTTTTGTGTATATGATTCTCAATACTAAGACTTTAAGCATCACATTTCACTTATTCCTGTTTCATTTTAATTCATATGTATTTTAGGCCATGTCGTCTTCATCAGGGTGAAAGTTTAATTTTTAATCTCATGGATGTAATTCAGACATATCTTTAATCTAAGATATGATTTCTTTTGTTCATAGAACAACAGGTTTCCGGTCTACCTCTTTCCTTTAGAAAACAAAAATAATAAATCCTGAAAACAAATTAAAATTATGTTAGATCGAATGACGATGACTATGAGTAGTGATTGTTTTGATTTTTTCGTTTTGTTCCCATCACATCATGGATAAGGCAGCTGCTAAATTGTAACTAAGAAACCAAAAAATGGGTTGATCCTTTGAATTGCATTGAGATATTTGTAGTTGAGAGTCTGCTTCTGCTTGTTTTGCACTCAAAATTAATGAGGCTTTCGTATCCTCATATGTTTTATGTTATGGGTGTAACTTTATTTGCTTGTACTGATTGATATGTGTTAATGCCTTATTTGCGGGAATGGCTTCACTGACTTTACTATGCCATGACTTTGGTGACTTTAGTTCTTTTGATGAATGAAAGAATGATTATAAAATATATTGCCATTGTCAAACTTGCTGTTGGTTTGATTAACAGTATGGAGATGCACAGATTTATATTTGTACAAAGGAAATTTTGACCTATATTTTTTCATGTTTGAAGCTGGCCACTGTTAGTGCTATATCATGATAGTAGGATATGTTTAATTTGTCATTGATATGCATGTTAATTACCTTGATCTGATATAACTGACTTTTTAAACATTATAAGCAGAATATCCTCAGCTAAACGACTTGTTGAGTAAACATGGAGCGGATGGAGAAGAAGAACTGGGCCAGGCACAATTTGCACAGCTTCTGCAGTTTGTATTACAAGATCTTGAGGTGGAACTTTCCAAAAAGAATTTTGTTTTCATCCAGAATATTCAAATCATAAATGGCTCTAAGATAAGACAGGTATTTTCATAGATTATTTAAAAAATATTAGGTTCAATCTTGTGTAGTTTTTATACATCTATACCATAGCATCTACATTTTGCTAATAACAAAAGCTGTTTAACTTTTTTGTTATGGATAAAAAACATATCACCATTGTTGAAAAACTGAAAAGGCTAAAACACCTAAAGACTGTAGTGTCTTCCCACTTCCCATCAATTGTTTGAGACTGAGACAATTTTAGAAGTTCATAAAATAACTTAAATTTCTCAATTGTGATTTTCTGTGACATCTTGAGTTCGTCGGTCCTGCCAAGTTCCAACTCTTATTAATCAACTTATGTTGTGGACAATGTTGCAGCTATTGGCCAATGAAAAGGAGTTAAACAGCTTTGTGGAGAAGGCATTACAAGAAAAACTAAATGCAAAGGATGGTTTAGGGAGCACGGAAATAATAAGGAGCTTCCTTGAGAAAAACACTAAGGAGTTGGGTTTACCACTATCTGCTGGTGGCGATGCAGCTGATCTTTTTTATGAATATGTTTTTGCTGATGTAGCCAAAGAAAAAGGTGCAGTGGAATTAGAGAAAGAAGAGCCAGCAAAACTTTTGAAAGATATCTTAGAGAAAATGGCAGAGCAACTTGAGTTGAATCCAGTATATCAGGACTTTGCTTGAGGTTGATGATGAATTAGTGGGCTATATTTCATATGTTTGTAACTTCGTATCATTACAGGGCATGCGGATTGGGTGTATATTGTATAATGAATTTTACTTATACATAGTACCTTAAATAGTATGATATTATAATATGAATTGCTACCTGATTTTCTAGATGCAGCAATCACATAATCCAGCATAATGAGTGAATGTTTAAACATTCGTACTATCAAGTGCTATTGAATGACTACATGATATGAATTTGATCCTCTGTTTCTTCTGTCCATTACTAATAAATTTTGGGATAATAAATTTTGAGGTGATGTGAGGTGTATTGATGCTATTTAGACCTCACATAATGTCACACTATCGTTTTCATATTTATAAAACCATTGTAATGAATGAAAAATGTTTTATAAAGTGAAATACTAAATTTGTAGCCCACTTCCCTTTTGCTTCAAATTCCAGCAACTCCAAAGGAAAAGTAAACTAAATAATGACATGTGATAAGCACCCTTTACTTTAGGGAGCAACTTTTATCCACCCCACGTTTATAATTTCTCACATCTCGTGTCTCCATGATGCAATTTCCTCCCTACTTTATGCTTTAGGCTTTTAGCCTTGTTGTACCTCCATGGTGTGCAAATTCCATGATAAGGCCACGTTCACCCTCACAGATCATCCACATCCAACCACAACATCCAAAAACATGGACCAATTGTGTTCATACTAGTACAATTCACATGTTCAGAGTTTTGTCAAAAAGACAGACAAGAACAAATCAGAAAACAAAAATCCATTGCCCTTTAGTTATGAACTTTCCTGCATCAGTCACAAAATGGTCCTTTTTTTTTCTTTTTCTGTCCCTACTCGTTTCATTGTCAAAGATTTCAATACTTGGTCCAAAATGAAAGAAAACAACTTTGTCTTAAGCCTCAATCATTCATACTTAAAAAACACAATCATAATTCCTACTGCAGTGACATAAACTTATTCACCAAATACTGCCTAAAAACAGGCTACACATAAAACACAATAACCGCATTACAACTTCCGAAATTAAACTTAATATAACTTATTAACAATAACCAAACATCTCTTCAAAATAGTAAATATAAAACTAGTCCTTCACTTGAAACATTTATGTGAATATACCAACAACTGCGCTTTGGTTACTTCATTCGTTGCCGTCTGCGGCCCGAAGAGAACCTAGTTGAACAGGTGCTTGAGTTTGAACCACTTTGGATGATCCATAGGATGTTAAGTCAGCGCCTCCAGCTTTCTCTTTCTCGAGCTGCTCCTTAATCCAGAAGTATGTAATTCTCAGTCCGTCCTGTAATAATATCAGAATTGAGATGCTATGAGAAAAACACGCAATCTCGTTAATTGAGACCAATGAAGCACAAACAATGTATACAACACGGAATAAACACAACGGTTTTTCAGTAAAGGAGTCACTCAATTAATAACATTAATACCTTCAACTTCATTGTTGGAGCCCAGCCAAGTTTCTCTTTGATAAGAGTATTGTCTGAATTGCGGCCACGAACACCCTCTGGACCAGGAATGTGTTGGATTGGTATGCTTTTGTTCTCAAAGCTAAGAACAATCTCAGCCATCTCATTCATGCTCACCATTTCGTCACTTCCAATATTCACCGGTTCCCGGAAGTCTGATTTAGTCAATCTGAAAGGAAAAGTGGACAAAGGAACACAATGCTAAGTTTTATGGAGGAATGAACCTAACTCAAAATGAACAACCAAAGAGAAGTCATTGATTTAGCTGCAACAGCTACAAGATCAGCATGATCATACCTAAGCACACCTTCAACACACTCGTCAATAAAGGTAAAGGATCGTGTCTGCAATCCATCTCCCCACATCTCAAATTTATCTGTGGACGTAAGTGTCTTCCGACAAAAAGCAGCAGGAGCCTTCTCCCTTCCACCTGTACGACGGACAACAAAACGACAAACTCTTTAAATACAAAAGGATACAAAATAAAAAAACGACGGTTAACAAAATTTGCGATTCAGTTATGAGCATACCTTTCCATGTTCCAAAAGGGCCATATATGTTATGGAACCTCCCAATACGGCACTCAATTCCAAAATCTTTGTTATAATGCTTGCATAACTCTTCTGTTGCAAGCTTCTCCAACCCATATGCATCTTGAGGCTAAAATGGTCAAAAAATTAAAAACATTCATCCTAACCCTAAACTCTAATGAATGACAGCATAACCGAATCGAACAACTTAAGAGACCAAAAACAAACCTCAGCAGGCCATGCATCAGCCTCCTTCAAGCTCACATTTGTTTCCAACTGCTTAAATTCAGGATAGATACAAGCACTAGAGGCATAAAAAAACCTACACAAAATAAAAAAGCGACACAAATAAGTAACTGAATCCAACATCACATTCATTTATTGATCACCAGAACTAATGAGACTATCTAAATTCTTAAGCTATAGAGCACTGACACCACGACACTGACACGTAATCACATGTGTTGGTGTCGGGTCAACGTCAGACTGACTTTGATAATCATATGTGTTGGTGTCGTGTAAATGTAAGACTGACTTTGATCAGAGGTATTGGTGCTACAGAGCCTATAAACTCAAATAAGTCAAATCAAACAGCTCAAAATCAGAGATAAAACTAACCTCTTAACACCATTAATCCTACCAGCCTCAATCATATTGAAGCTAATCATTGTATTATTATACATAATAACAGAGTGATTGGATTGAATAAACCCCATCCCACCCATATCAGCAGCAAGATTGAAAACATGATCAACACCCTCAGTAACTTTGAGGCAATTATCCATAACCCTAAGATCAACAAGATGAAACTCATGGCAGAACATGTCTTCAGTCATGTGTTCATTCTTCTTCCAATCAGAAGCAATAATGTAATGACCTTCCGTCTTAAGGCGGCGAGCAATGTGTGAGGCGATGAAACCACCGGCACCGGTGATGGAAATTCTTAGCTTCTCTGATGGCCAATAAGGCTCTCTCTCAAGGTTTTGGTATGTGTATGCACCATACTCGTTTGTTCCAGAACTTCCCATTCTGAAAAAGTGAAAACCACACAGAGAAACACGAAAATGATAAGAATTAAAAACAAGACATTATCACAAACATTAAGGTTGCAGTTTTTAAGGAAGAATCAGACAGGAATACCAACCGACACAAATTAGAAGAAAGAACCACATACCATAGGACATTATTAATATTATAAAATGATATAGTAGTGGTGGTGATAATAATGCATTATTATAAAATGAAAATTGAAGAAATAATAAATAAATAATAAATAATTTAGATAAAAGAGAGAAGAATCTGAACCTGATAATTAAGAAGAGAGGAGTGAAATAAAAGAATTGAAGAATTGAAGAATGGTGTGATGGTTATATATAGATATAGATACAAGAGAAAAGAAAAATGAGTCTGTCTGGCCACTCAATTATCACTTATTCATTCTTGGATCTTTTTCAACCACATCACGTTTTTTTTTCCTTTCTCATTTATTCCGTATCTAAAATTATTCAATTTTTTTCCTCATATAGTCTTTTTTTTTTCTTTTTGGGACCAAAGTTATATAGTACCTAGAAGTATAATTACTTTTTAAAAAATATATAATTGAAGCACGAACCGGTATATTCGTAAACGGTTCACAAAAGACGGCGTAGGAAGTTCTCTAAGGCTATGTTTGGATAGAATAAAATGAACGGAGTGGAATGGAGTGGAGCGGAATAGAGCGGAACAGAGCGGAGCGGAATGGAATAAAGATGACGATCCATTGTTTGGATATTTCATGACGGAATATAAATATTTTGGCATTCCGCCCAAATTGGAGGGTATAAAAATGATGGAAAGTGATGGAATGGGATGGAATGCATTCCATCCGGTTCCGCTCCATTCCATCTGTTTTTAATCAATCCAAACAATGGAACATAACTTTATACCATTCCGCTCCATTCCATTCCACTCTGTTCCATCAATCCAAACATACCCTAAGGCTATGTTTGGGAGTTTGGAGGGGAAGGGAGGAGAGGGTTTTGAAAAATAGGAAGAATTGGGTGAAAATGATAAAAAGATTTTGGGTATGAGGGTTTTGGAGGGTTTGAGTTTATTCATAACACCAAAAACTCCATAAAATGGGGGAACTCAAAAATTGTATTGAAGGAGGGTTTTGGAGGGTTTTGAAGGGCTTACATAAATTTTTCAAATATCTTTTAAACCATCTACAATGGTTTCAACACTTAACACCCACTTTTTCAACTCCCAACACTCCACATCATTTTCTCTTTCTTCCACCTAATAACTCAACACCCATTCAACTTTTACCCTCTCCAATGGTTTTTCACTCAACACCCTACCCCACCACTTTTTATTTTCATATTCTTATTTAAATTTTATTTTTATTTTTATGATTACATAAAATTACAATTATCGATTAAAATTAAATTAAAATAATAAATACTTAATAATTTATTTTTTAATTTTTTGTAATAAAAACAAAATTTATTTAAATAATTGGATACGATACAAAAGACACTTAACTTCAAAAAAACACTAATAGAAAGATAATAATAGAGAAAGATAGTGAAAAACTTGGTTTTTTTTTCTGTGTCCAAATCAAATGAACCAAGTCTCTATTTATAGAGAAAAAAAATCATGAATTTTGGTAAAAAAAAAATTAATTTGCAACGAAATAATTGAGTTCAAAATATTAAATGGACAAAAATCTGGCCAGCCAATCAAGACCAGCCACGTCAGCCCCTGCGTCAGTGTACATGGTGTTGAGTTTTCTCAACATCTCTCTCCTCCAACACACACTCAACACTACTCTAAACACACCATTGCACATGATTTTGCCATGTTGAGTTCAATTAAACACACCATTGCACATGGTCTTAGGTTGTTATAGTATTCTGAAAATTAAAAATTTAGTAATGATAATGACTCTTTTATCATTCTAAACAAAATCATTTTTTCAAAAAATGTCAAATATTTTCCTATATTTTTTTAAAATTTCATTTTTGGAAGTCTTCCCCTCCCCTCCCCTCCAAACTCCCAAACATAGCCTAAGAGTATTTATATCAATCATGTTCACTAGGGTTCTTTAAATTGGTCAATGTTCCTGATTAACACTTTTGGATTGTCCTTCCGAAACAAGCTAGACAAGACTACAATTGTTCTGTATGTTTAAGAGTATTGAGTGTTCGAGAGTTAAAAAATGTCTTGTCTCTTTTTCATGAGAGCTCTCCCTTTTATAATTAGCCTTTTTCCCCCACATTCATGAAGTGACCACCCTTCAACTACCACTTTTAAAGTTTCTATAACGTTCGCCGTCATAATTGATGAGAGTGTTACACTCATTCTCCATTTCTGTAACTCTCATGTAACCCTTAAGATATCATAATCATCGCGCCGGCCTGACACCTTAGATTCCCGACAAGACGTGCATCTCGTCCTACCGACCTTGTTCCTCGACTCCTGGTTGGGGAACCCCCTTTCACCCAACCTCATAGCCAAGCCCCGAATAAGAGTTACATCCGACCTCTTACATATATACATCATCATCTTGCTTCCATGTGTATTCTTCATATGAGTATCAAGTCGACTTTGGAAATTTTTAAAGTGTACAGGTTACATTAATTTTTTTATATTATATTATATTTTTAAATTTTTTAAACAATCCAACTATATTTTGTAAATATCTTTATAATCGATCAAAAAATTTAAAATGGATCTCACTAAATCTCACAATATACCTTACATTTATATTATATAAATAATTAATTTATATTATATAAATAATTAATATGAAACATGTGACACTTAATTGCAGTGTATGACCGTTCTCTCATTTGAGAACCAATTCAAATAGAGAAACAATATATGTGTACAAATATTCATCTTTTCTAACACAATACATTAATGGCAATGTAGAAACGCTTGAACAATAGGCGGTAATTATGCTTTAAGGACGGGCGAGATAATGTATCGGCCATGTCAATTTCTTATCCGCCCATTTACTAGAACGAGCGTCCATCATTTGATTATGACGCTCATTTGCAACATCACTCGTTTCTCTGCGAAAACGTGGGAGTAATATGTTGTCAAACATATCATCTCTCATACAAATGAGCTTCATAATGATTTGGGTGATGGTGAACTCAATTTGATGATTTGGGTGATGGTGCGCTCAATTTGGTTGCATCACCTTCTCACTCTGAGAGGTCATTATACCCGATTTAGAGTTGGCTCTCAAAGACATCGTCGGATTTTCACTGGTTTGTATTGTAATTTGAAGTTATCGCCATCTTTTTGTGTTGGACAACTTGTTGGTTTTGAGGTGGTTGCATTTGTCACAACCTCCCTTTACAACATATGTTGTCCCTGATTACTATTTAAATTAATACTTTGAATTAAAATAAAATTCAATATAAATAAAATATTATTATATAAAATAAAATTGTGAAACCTCATATAATTTTTTTAAAATTATATCATTAAAACTAAAATTAAATAAATTGCTTAAAATGATATGATTCAATGAATCTCACAAATAACTCAAAATCAGGGGTGGCCCGAAGCACGGGCTCACGGGGCGGGAGCCCAGGGCCCTATAATTTAAGGGACACCAAATTTATATATATATATATATATATATATATATATATATATATATATATATATATATATATATATATATATATATATATAAAGAGAATCTGGATTTGTTAATGCTAAGGCTAGTGCTGAAAAGATTGAGAATGAAATGCATATTGAATGTGTGTTTATTCAAAAACGTTAAATTCTGTAACTCCCATGCAACCCTTAAGCTATCATAATCTTCGCGCCGGTCTGATACCTTGGACTCCTGACAAGACATGCATCTCGTCCTGTCGACCTTGTTCCACGACTCCTGGTTGGGGAACCCCCTTTCACCCGACCTCATAGCCACGCCCCGAATAAGAGTTACATCCGACCTCTTACATGTATACATCATCATCTTGCTTCCATGTGTATTCTTCGTACGAGTATCAAGTCGCCTTTGGTTAATTTTCAGAGTGTACAGGTTACATTAAATTTTTTATATTATATTATACTTTTAAATTTTTTAAACAATCCAACTATATTTTCTAAATATCTTTATAACCCATCAAAAATTTTAAAATGGATCTCACCAAATCCCACAATATACCTTACATTTATATTATATAAATAATTCATATGAAATATGTGGCACTTAATTGCCGTGTAAGAACGTTCTCTCATTTGAGAACCAATGCAAATAGAGAAACAATATATGTGTACAAATATCCATCTTTTCTAACACATTCACATTAATGGCAGTGTAGAAACACTTGAACAGTAGGCGGTAGGCGGTAATTATGCTCTAAGGACGGGCGACATAATGTATCGCTCATGTCAATTTCTTATCTGCCCATTTACTAGAAAGAGCATCCATCATTCGATTATGACACTCATTTGCAACATCACTCGTTTCTCTGCGAAAACGTGGGAGTAATATGTCCCCAAACATATCATCTCTCATGCAAATGAGCGTCATAGTGATCATATCATCTCTCATGCAAATGAGCGTCATAGTGATCATATCATCTCTCATGCAAATGAGCGTCATAGTGAATTGGGTGATGGTAGTGGCGGAGCCAGAAATTTTAGGGAGCCTGGGCATAAATTTTACACACTGTTTTTATTAATTTTACACCTTGTTTTTACTAATTTTGCCTAAAAAAAATTTCCTTGATTTTGTCCAAAATTTTTACACCTTATTTTTATTAATTTTGCCCTTAATTTTGTTTAAAAATTATTAATTTTGCCCTTGATGTTGTCTAAAAATTGACTATTAGTGTGGAGAGTATACAACGAAAGAAGGGGTTGAGCCCGGGCGCATGTCCGGGCTCGCTGGGCTATAGCTCCGCCCATGGGTACACTCAATTTGGTGATTTGGGTGATGGTGCACTCAATTTGGTTGCATCATCTTCTCACTCTGAGAGGTCATTATACCCTATTCAGAGTTGGCTCTCAAGGACACCATCGGATTTTCACTGATTTATGTTATAATTTGAAGTTATCACCATCTTTTTGTGATGGTTGCGTTCGTCACATCTCCATTTCCAACATATGTTGTCCTTGATTTCTATTTAAATTAATACTTTGAATTAAAATAAAATTCAATATAAATAAAATATTATTATATAAAATAAAATTGTGAGGCCTGATATAAATTTTTTAAAATTATATTATTAAAATTAAAATTAAATAAATTGCTTAAATATGATGTGATTTAATGAATCTCACATATAACTCAAAAATGAATGGTACAGATGCAATTGCTGTGATAATGACACATTCATGGCATGATAATATAATAGTCCCTCTCTGAGAATATTGAACGAGAAAAGAGACGGGAGGAAAGAAAGTGCGAAAGTGGGGAGAAAGCAGCGTTGTGGTCGTACTTTCGTACTCTTTCAATTTCATTCGTAAATCTCACCACCACTTTCCTTCATTTCATTTTATTTGTTCGTTTTCGTATCAAATGCAATAATTACCATCCTTTTCACTTTTATGAATACCACTAGGAAAGATGCGTTTTTGTCTTCCCATATGAAAGATGCATTTTATTTGTAGATTTTATTTGCTGAAATTTACAACTTTGAAATATTTAATACACCGCAAATTGTTTTTAAGTTAGTGAGAGAGGATGAGATTAGGGGTGGGAGTAAGTAGAATCAACCATGAGAGACAAAGAGTTTAATTTATAAAATTATATATTTAGAAATTTGTAGCATAATATAACTATCATTTATGGGATTGGATCCTCACCTTCCATTATTTCTCTCCATTTATCTCCTTCGCAAATTTGTCTCTATTTCTCACTAACATTTTCCCTCTCTTCTTTTTTATATATTATATTTTATTAATGTTTATTATTATTACACTTGTTTAATTGAAGGAGAGGGATGTATGGAAGGAGATGATCCAATGTGATCATTTATATATAAAACAATTTTTTTTTAAAAAAAAAAATTGAGTGAAAGATTATTTTGAACAGAACTTGTGAATATTTACTCATATTATGTTATTTTATATCTAATTTTTAATCATATATTAATTGATGATGCGATATGTTTACAGGGTTTTGATAAGTGTATTTGAAGACATGTTTGAAAGAATTGAATACATATTGTGCCTAAGACATTTGTATGTAAATTTCGAGAAAAAAAATTGGTGGAGGCACTTTAATGAGAGGTCTGACAATAAGAGCACCCAGTGCAATCTATTATCAAGCATGGTAGAAAAAATTGGTTGAGTTAAAGAATGTTGATTCAAAGGATTAGGAGTGGTTGATGAATGTATCTACCAAAAACATGGAAATGACCTGGAAGGCTAAAGAAGCTTAGATTTAGGGAACTAGGTGAAGGAGGTTCAAGAATGGGGAGAGTTGGAGTGACCTACATATGTACTAAATGTGACAAAAATGGACCATAACTCAAGAAAATGTAAAGCAACAACTCAGAATTCAGATGCATTGAAAATAAATGTATAATGTCATGAGTATTGTAGTATACTTTCATTTGTTCACATAACTTTCATGTTGGAGTGACCTACATATGTACTAAATGTGACAAAATAGGCCATAACTAGAGAAAATGTAAAGCAACAACTCAGAATCCAGATGCATTGAAAATAAATGTATAATGTCATGAGTATTGCAGTATACTTTCATTTGTTCACATAACTTTCATGTTGGAGTGACTTACATATGTACTAAATGTGACAAAATAGGCCATAACTCAAGAAAATATAAAGCAACAACTCCGAATCCAAATGCATTGAAATAAAGGTATATTGTCATGAGTATTGCAATATTCTTTCATTTGTTCATATAACTTTAATTTGTTCATTTAAGTGTATTGTTCTTTGTTGTTTAAGGAAAGGCTCCAAGAAAAAATCTGGAGCAAGTAATCACGGAAAGAAAATTGGCAAATTGCGACAGTTAGTTTTGACAGGTTACGGCTGTTTGAACCGATTGAGGAAACTAATGCAGAAACAGTTGAGGAACCACATAAGACAACTGACTCATGACAATCGAGGAAGCTAATTTTGAACCACATATTGTAACTGATGCAGAACCATTTGAGGAACCAAAAGATGCCCCTACAAATGTACTAAATGTGACAAAATGGACCATAACTCAAGAAAATGTAATACAACAACTCAGAACCCAGATGCATTGAAAATAAAGGTATAATGTCATAAGTATTGCAGTATACTTTCATTTGTTCATATAAATTTCTTGTTGGAGTGACTTACATATGTACTAAATGTGAAAAAATGGGTCATAACTAAAGAAAATATAAAGCAACAACTCAGAATCAAGATGCATTGAAAATAAAGATATATTATCATGAGTATTGCAATATACTTTCATTTGTTCATTTAATTGTATTTTTCTTTGTTGTTTAAATAAAGGCTCCTAGAAAAAATCTGAAGCAAGTAATCACTACAAGAAAATTGGTAAATTGTGACGGTTAGTTTTGGCAAGTTACGACAGTTTGAACCGGTTGAGGAAACTAATGTTGAACCAGTTGAGGAACCACATGAGGAAACTGATACATAACCAATTGAGGAAGCTAATTTTGAACCACGTGTTGTAACTGATGTAGAACAAGTTGAGGAACCAAAAGTTGCATCTAAGAAGCTAAAGAAGATTGTCAAACTAGAAAAGAAGGTGAAACTTGAAGGAAATTAAAGATTAAGTGACAGGTTGAAGACATTGAAAACCAAGTCACAAAAGGGGCCTGAAAAAACCAATGATGAACCAATGATCATACAAGAGAGTGGAGAGGGTACATTGACTCAAGAACTTGCAGAAGTTGCAGACCCTAGGCTAGGGCCATGTGTAAGGGCAACGAGATCTTGGTGTGACATTTTAAGGGGATTAACTTAGTGACTTGAATGAAGTTGATAAGACAATTGATTAGATTTATTTTTTTTTTGTTAAAACAGTTGAAGGTATAGTTATTTTGTAATGCCTTTATTTAGGTTTATGTTATTTGTTAAGGAAGCCTGTTGCTAAATGCTTTTGTAATGTCTTCTTAATGCTTATGCAATGACTATTTTAAGGCTTAATGTTACGACAAGTTTATGCTCGCTTATTACATTGACTACAATTGTAACTTCCAATCTCATTCATTAAATCAAACTTTAACATTACATTGTAATCAATAGCTTCAAAATAGAACAATACATTAAAATTTTACCACTCTAAACCTACAACACATTTAACTCATTTTGTACACAATAGCAAACAACATCCATAATACAATAAGGGCAATCATAAAAAAAAAACTTGTGCTCGTTTCGATATGCAATAGCTTCTTCATCTTTCAACCTTCTTTGAGCATGCCTCCTTCCCATATTCTTTGGCAAACTTCTTCCCAAACTTTTCCCCATATTCTTTAGCAAATTCTTTTAAATACCCAATTATGACTTCAAAATTGTTGCACTCCATGTCTGCACCTGTAAAAATTTGTTTGTTCTGACTACTCAATAACATGTCATCAACTTTATCGCCTCAGATGAACAAATCACATGTTACATCAGTCTGCAATAAATCTGACAATTAGAAATTAGGGAGGAGTCAAATTTACAATATCACTTATCAATTAAGTCGAACCAACAAAACGTACCTTTCCATAATTTTTCCAACTCCAAAACTCCCTCTTAGGATTTTGTTGTGTATTTGAAACCCACGTCTTCATTGATAGGTTGCAACCACATATGGATATTTCTCTTCTGTTAGAATTACCAATGGACGATTTCTGCTACCATCCATTTCAGACCCTAATTTGAAGCTACAAGAAGAATATTATGGAGGCAACCATGATTTGGAGAAGATGAAGACGAGTTGAAGAAGAGAACATTTCTCTCCTATTTCACATTAAATTATGTCTCATATTCTTTCTTATGTGGCATAAGTATGGATTGCTGTCATTTTTAAAAAATGAAGAAAAAAAATCCCAATGCATACGCGGTTGGCATGTGACATCTCCCTTAAAGGTTTAAAATGATAGAATCTTAATATGACAATGGTGTTTTTGTAGAAAAAAATAAAAAATACAAGAGGTAAACCATAAGTCATCTATATAACATCATATGTTTTAAATTTGTATTCATGCATGTGATCTAATTTTAATTTTTAGGACATAACACGTTGAACCCCTTGAAAGCTAAAATTTTGGTATTAATCTTGAATGATTATAATTCCTTTAGAAACCTAATCATGAGGTCTGAATCTTGAACTTTCAAGATGAATTTGTTAGATTTTATTTATTTCTATATTAAATGTTCAAAAATACAATCAAAGAGGTTTGTGTATTAAAAACTAACGTGAGTAAACAATGTTGCTAATACTTTGACACAAATTAATCGCACCATCACCTTAAATGCTCAAATTCTATATTCATATGCATTTTATATTTAGATAGTAAGGAATTACAATTTCTGTCTTTTATTTGATGTATAAAACATGGTATCACTAATATAGTCCACCATTTCATCATCAACCAGCTCAAGCAAAGTCCTCATATATTGGTATTCAACTCAAGTTGCTCTGCCAATTTCTCTAATATATCTTTCAAAAGTTTTGCTGGCTCTTCTTTCTCTAATTCCACTGCACCTTTTTCTTTGGCTACATCAGCAAAACCATTTTCATAATAAAGATCAAGATGAGAATCATCGCACCTGCACTCCTCTTACTTGGGGAGTATGCATCAGTGTGTCTATATCGTGCAGAGGGCCAACCAGCATTCACTCGCTGCACATATAAGTCCAAAGTACATTCAAAAGGAAGGGGCGAGCTCAAGCGCAAGCAACAAAGAGCTTGCTTGATTTTTGGGCCGACTTATAATTGAGGCCGGTGTACCATCTCACCAATCATAACCATGCCTTAGCCCACAAGTAACAGTTCGACAAATGTTTAGACAGAGACCAGAGGCATAAATGACCATTATTACCATTACATCCAGAAAATGGAACAATAAGGATTAATAACAAATTGATTGGACATGATCAATAACATATTGAAGATCTATCTCTGAATATTGTACCTATGTTTCGTGTAAACATGTAACTTGGAGAAGCAATAAACAAATAATGATATCAAGAAATAATGAAGAGGCCGACTTTAAAGCTATGACTCAATGTATTTGTGAAAAACCGTGGATTTAATCGAGTTTCACAAGAAAGTTAAGAGTAAACATTTTCATTCAAGATAAATCAAGAAACATAAAAACCATTTACAAAGTTAACAATATATGTTCCAAACATATTTCTTGGAGAATTTGTTTTCTTTAAGGCCTGTTTGCTATCCTAATTCCTAACTCTCAATCACAGTTAAATCAATTAGACTAGCTCAACAGTCAACAAGAATAGAACTTTACTTACAAAACATCACACGCAAAATGTTGTTTCAGAATAACATGTTCCTGAAAACATCACTTAAATTAAACTACTCAATCACTTCTCTTCATCAGCACCACCGCGAATCCGATTCTGAAGATGTTCCAAGCTAGCCACTCGCGGCAAGGAGTTTGTTCGGCCTATCTTGTTCCCTGCTGCAGTGTTCTTCTGCATACTTTCAGCTGAAGAAACAATGCCTCCCAATCCATTATTGACTCCTCTTATATTATGACTTGCAGGCATAAGATTACTAGAAGCTGGTTGACAAAAGTGATTATTTGAACCTTCAGGCACAGATGCATCAGCTGATGACTCAGAAGGGCTTCCATCAAATAATGACATTCCCATTCCCATTGTTGATATCTCAGACATTTCATTAAACATCATTGGATTCAATCCGGTAAATCTTTTAACCGTCTCTTCAGCCATCTTCACCTGAAACGGTAAACATGTTACATCATTGTCGATACATATAAATCAACTAAAAATGGATCTCCCTAGTTCAGATAGATATCCTTGAATTCACGCAATCAGCGCAATGGTGATCAAACGTCTAATCTTGACCTAATAATCACTGATGCACGGACTACGTGAACTCAAAGTATAGGATTCCTATAACAAATCTTAGGAGTAAGTAGCTAAAGTATGCATTCACGCAGTCAGCGCAATGGTGACCAAACATTATGCATTCACGCAGTCAGCGCAACGGTGACTAAACATCTTTTCTTGACTTAATAGTCACCGATGCGCTGACTATGTGAAGTCAAAGTATAGGATTCCTAAAGCAAGGAATTACCTGTGCCCTCAATCTTTCAACATCAGCTTTTAATATTCTGTTGTCAACAGCAGAATCATTGTATTTTTGAGACACATCTGTTAAACTCTTAGACAGTGAAGTGTTTTCACCTCTTAATTGAGAGACCTAAGATAGAATATTATATCAGCAAAAATAGTTATTTGAAAGATTAAAATCGAAACATAGATCAGAAAAAATTAACATGAATAATGCATACCTGTGTTTCAAGCTCAGATAAATGAGCTTGCTTTCTTCGTCTCGAACGTCTAGCAGACTCCCTATTAGAAAGCATCCTGAAAGGCAATTTCATTAAGCATTGAGCTCTACAAACTATCCTAAAGAGCTTATAAAAATAAGCTGAAAAACACCTTAACAGATAAACTCAAATAAGTCAATCCAGACACGACTACTACCACAAGGTTTGTTATGCAAAACACATTCATTACCTTCTTACTCTTTTTGCATCAGAAGGATTCGTGTCACCATTCATATTAATCTCTCCCTCAGCTTCCTCATCATCTGATGAACCACTTGTTGTTGACCTGATTGAAACAACAGGCTTCTTCTGCACATCTTTATTCTGCAAACCTTTTAAAGCAGGAATAGGTCCATGTTCAGAAGCATCAGGTGCATGTGATCCATTGTCAGGTTCCTGAGATTTCACCAAAGATCCCTATTGCCATAAACATCAATTAGACCAAAAACCTATAAAGCACAGAACGCAGACACCGATACTCACACGCTGACACAGATAATTACATATATTGGTTTCAGACAGTAACACGTATCAGACACCAGACACGTCTTTGTTCAAACTATTTGAATTATAGAGAAAGAGATATATATACCCGAGACATGGCGAATGCGGCGCAGGCGAGTTCAAGTTTGGTTTTGAGAAAAGCTTGGTAATCTTCTGAATTATTGATATTATTATTATTGTTATTATTGTTATTGATATTGAGTTTGAGATCAACGTTGGAAGAAGAAGTTGAAGTTGAAGAAGAACAAGGCTTTGCATGAGAAGTATTAGCAGCAGCTTCTTGTTCTTGTTGCTGAAGAAACTGTTGAAAAGCCCATTCAGAATCACTTCTATTCATCTTTGATTCTCCTTCTTTACAAGCCTTAGATGTTAACCAATATTGTTCAGTGATTTCTGCAATTGAAAACACTCTTTCCATTCTCTTTTTCTCTACAGCTTTTTTGTTATCACAGTAACACTATATATATATAATTCTTGCGTAACAAATCACAATGAAAGTTGAATCTTGAACGAGATTTTATTACCATAAATAAACTGAAAGTGTGACATGGAATGACATGGCAACCTCATCCTTATCCAAATAGAAACCTTTTCAAACCAAATTGTTTGTTGGATAGAATCTGTCGTTTTCCATTCAACTGTTGTTATTATTATTATAAAATTATCTATTCTTGGAAACAAATCTGTATATACCATGTTTTAAAGAAAGTATATTTCTTATTCCAAATTATATAATAGACTAGTGGAATAATATGAATTATTCCAAAAAAATTGGGGAATAAATTTTTTTTATGAAAAATTATTTAATTGATTTTTTATTTGAAGTTCCTTCATAAAAAATTATTTATTTTTAAATAAAAACATATAATAGTATAAAATCATTTATGATACAATATGGAATAAACATGTGGGGTATGTAAATTGATACGTTTTAAACAAAGGCTTTGTCTAATGTAAACAATAAACATATGGGTGGGGTAGGTGGGATATATGTAAATTGATATGTGGTATTTAAGATAAATGAGTATAAATTATTATTTTATGGTTCAATTTTTTGTTATATTTATTTATATTTAATATTACGATAAGCAATTTATTAATATTTATAAATCAACTATATAAATAATAAACATAGTTGGTATTATGCTAAAATGTTATTTTTTTGTCATAATAAGATTGATTTTATATAATAAATAATTTTATGTTGAATGAATGATAAAAATAATTTTATGTTGGATAGAATCTGTCGTTTTCATTCAACCAATTTGTTGTTATTGTATTATCTATTCTTAGAAACAAATCTATATATACCATGTTTTAAAGATTCTATTTTTCTTATTCCAAATTATATTATTTAATAGGCTAGTGGATTGGAATATTGGATTAAATCAATTTTGGGAAATAAATTATTTGATTAGATTATTTCAAATTTATTATTTGATTTTAAAATTAAATTAATACCATCACACGTTTTTGGTTATGAATGGATTTATTTTTTATTTTTTGAAGAAGAAACAGATTGACTTTTAATTTTATGTTTTCGGTAAAAGATTTTGGAAATTGAAAAGAATACTTAGTTATATTTTTTTTAGAAGATTTTATTTATTTATTTGGTCAATAGATGGTAATAATCATTAAAAATTCATACATATAATCATCATGATTATCCGTATTAAAAATCTTAGGATAACGTCTAACCTAATAATGTCAATTTCTGTTAAAAAAATTATTTTTATAATTATAAAAAGGAAAAAAATTAAATACAATTTTATAGGTGTAGTTTTTATTATTTGTCAATGAAAATATGACAAGTATGGGTCTGTTTGGTAAAAATAGCGGTTGACTGATAAGCTAGCTGATAGCTTATAGCTTATGACTGATGACTGATGACTTATAGCTTATAGCGGATGGTTGAGACTGATAGCTTATAAGCTAATTAAAGTGTTTGGTAAAATTAGCGGTTCAATTAACTTATAAATGTAAAATGACATAAAAGATATTTAATATATATTTATTTCATTTTAAATTAAAATAAATGATAAGGGTTAAAAATGGATTTTAATTAAAATAATAAGGATAAAAAAGGAAGAAAAAATGATAAGCTATAAGACATAAGCTAAAACGCTATTTAAAATAGCATCTGGAAAATAAGCTATAAGCTAGTAAAATAAGCTATAAGCTCGTGATGAAAAGACCGTTACCAAACGGGTCTAAATTATCATATGAGCTTATAAGACATAAGACATAAGCTATAAGCTCAAAAATATGGCTTACCAAACAAAGCCTATATAATTTTCTCTGACATGTATGCAAATTTCTCCTATTTTCACTCATTAAATGATATTTAAGTATATTTGTCATATTTTTATTAAAAAATAGTAAGAACCACACCTAAAGAATTGTACCTATGTTTTGTCCTTATAAAAATAGGATTGTCATATTATATATTATAGTTTAAAAATATTATTTCATTAAAACTTTTTCAAAAATAATAAATTTATTATAATTCATTTTATAAATTAAAATAGTAATTTTGATATTCAATAATTTTGATAAAATTAAATTATACAACTTTTCAATAAGATGTATTAATTTTTATGAAAAAATATTTTAAATAACTTATTATTTATATTTTTTAAAATTTAATATCCAAAATAAAATTATTTTTTATGAAAATTATGAAATTAATTTTTTATTTGAAGTTCTTTCGTTAAAAAAATTATTTATTTAATAAATAAAAACATGTAGTATTATAAAATCATTCATAATAAAATATGAAAACCAACATACCCTATGAACACATCAATCTAGAGATTTGTCTAAATAAGTTTCATTTGAAATAATAAATAATTTTATGTTGACCCAATGATAAAAATTAATTATTGTATGATGTAATTGTTATACAACAAGTCATTTTTTAACTTGCTTACGAAGTTTTGTGATTTTCTTTTTAACAACATACTATAATTTATTTATTACTGTAGGATTTATTTTTAACATTTATTTTTTCTCTTTTTTCTCTTTATATTCTATTTAGTTAGGCGTTTCTAATTCATTGAGTCATTGAGTGACTTGATTGCATTAAGTTTGAGTATTTTTTTACCCACCTCCTAACTTTCTTAGTCATTTCTGTCGAATTTACCAAAATATCCCTTGTTTCGGAAATACATTTTCGAAAATGTACTTTTATTAAAAAAAAATGTGTTTTCGGAAATGCACTTCCGAAAACACGAAAAAAAGTGTTTTCGGAGATGCATTTCCGAAAACACCCTTTTTTGAGTTTTCGGGGAGGCATTTCCGAAAACACCTCTTTTTGGGAGAGGGGTGTCTTTGGAGATGCATATCCGAAATATTCCAAGACCAAATTGGTCTCGGAAGGTTTCGGATATACACTTCCGAAAGAATTCAATAATTATTAAAAAATTAAAATCAAGGTGAATCAATACAATTAATAGGTATAAAATCAAGGTGAATCAATAAAATCAAGGTGAATCAAAATTTCCTAAACAATTTTAAAGTTAAAAATTATTTTACTAACTTATATAAATCAAAAAAAATTTAATTTCATAAGTAAATTTTGAATTATATAGAGTTAAATATAAAATTTATTCATTAAATAAAATTAATACAAAATCTTTTTTAAATTTTTTTATACTAAATAAAAAATTATAACTCATTTTTAATTATGAATCAGAATAAAAATATATAAATATATAATAATAATTATTAAATTTGTAAGTGAAATATATAAATATATAATATATAAATATATAATAATTATTATAAATTAAAACTCATTTTTTTAATTTTTATAATTATTATATAAATATATTTATAATTAATATATAATAATTATTATATAAATATATAAATATATAATAATTTTTATAAATATATAATAGTTATTATAATTATTATATAAATATATAAATTAAAACACTCATTTTTTTAATTTTTTTTGTAAATATATAATAATTATTATAAATATATAAATATATAAATAAAAAATTATAACTCATTTTGTAAGTGAAATTATTTTAATTTTTTAATTAAAATTATTTTAAATTTTAAAATATGAATCAGAATATAAATATATAATAATTATTATTCATAACTCATAAATTATATCAAAATATATAATTATTATTATTATTCATTACCCATAAATTATATCAAATTTATTATATGTGAATTAATTAATATCCTAAAATTAATTTTTGAGATTTTTAAATTTTTTTTTTCGGAGATGTATCTCCGAATTAATTGGGATTTTTTTGGAAATGCACTTCCGAAATCTGGAAAAATTTAGAAAAAACAATATTTCGAAAATGCATTTCCGAATCGGGTAAAGTGGGGTTTTCGCTGGGGTGACCCATAGAGAGTTGGGTAAAGAAAAAACCTTAAGTTTTTACGTGTTCTATTTTTTCTTTTAACAAAAGTTGTTAAATTCAACCACACACTTCTATTATAAAACTCAATCTTCTAGGTCAAAAGCCTTTAAAGAAGAAATATGTGACGCTGTTAGTTGCTTGCTAAAGTGAAATGTAAATGTTGAGAGTGGAGGAACTAGCACCAAGAAGTCTCTTACAATCTGTTCCTAGACATTCATAACTGTTAAATTGTAATTCCTTGTGTCGAAGCAGGTTGTTGCTCGAACACAAGGTGTGTCGAAGTGTGTAACAGTTTGTTACACATAAGTTTGTTTTTAAATCTAGATAGATTTGATTTAGATTTAAAATAGATTAGATTTGATTTAGCTCCAAAATAGGTATTTTGGGCTTTTATAGTTTTGGGCTTTGGCTTAGGGAGAAAGCTAACCTAAATCTATAAATAGGGAGTAACCCTCATTATTTGTAATCAAGTCATTATCTTGTATTCACAGAAGTTGCAGTTGCAAGTGAATAACAGAATTTCCACAGTTTGTGGGCAGAGAGAAACTCTGCAGAAAATACTTTCTCCTTCTCTTTTAATATTTCCGCAAACCCTAATCCTATTTTTCTTCATTGTCATCTTTAACGTTAAGGAATTACTCAAAGGTTTGAGAGTCTAATTCCAACATCTGGTATCTAGAGCTCCGGTTAATCGATTCAAGGCAAGAAGAATGGCGATGGCAATGAATCATCCGAATAGGCATTTTCCAGCAACACTACCAATTCTGAAAGGAGATAACAATGAGAATTGGTGCAAGCAGATGAAGGTTGTATTCTGTTGTCAAGATCTTTGGGATCTTGTAAAAGAAGGGATAGAACCGCTTGCAGAAGGTGCGAAGGAGGAAGAAAAGGCCGCACATAAAGAACTGAAGAAGAAAGATTATAAAGCTTTCTTTATAATCCATCAATGTCTGAGTCCAGACAATTTTGAAACGGTTAGTGATATAGAATCTTCAAAAGAAGCTTGGGAGATTCTTGAAAAGTCTTTTGGAGGTGCAGAAAAGGTGAAAGAGGTGAAGTTACAAACTCACAAGAGAACGTATGAGCTGCTTCAGATGGAAGATAGCGAAAGCATAACTGATTTCTTCACTAGAGTTACGAAACTAGTGAATCAAATCAAGATATGTGGAGAAGTGTTAACAACAAAAGCTGTTGTTTCGAAGATATTGAGGTCTTTGGCTCCTAAGTTCGATCACATCGTGGTAGCTATAGAAGAGTCGAAGGACTTGTCGAAGTTGACAAAAGAAGAGCTTCAAGGGACGCTTGAATCTCATGAACAAAGAATGGCTGAAAGAGCTGAAGGCAAGTCGAAGAACGATGTGGCTCTGCAGGCTCAGTCAGCAAACGAAAAGAAAGGCAAAGGAAGCTGGACTGGAAATAAAGGTAGAGGTGGTTACAACAATTCGACTGGTCGAAATCAGCAAGAAGGAAATTGGTCGAATCAGAGAAAACCCTCATATCAAGGCAACCAAAGAGGTGGTGCTGCAGGTAGAGGAAGAGGTGGTGGTCGAAAGCCTGACAAGAGTCACATTCAATGTTTCAACTGTCAGAAGTATGGTCATTATTCGACAGCTTGTCCAGAAAAGAATAAAAGTCAAGAAAGTGATGCAAAGCTTGCAAAACAAGAAGAAGAAGACGAGATGTTGCTGATGGTCACAACAAAAGATGAAGATAAATTCAAGGACCAGTGGTACTTGGATTCAGGATGCTCATCACATATGTCTCGAATAAAAGATTGGTTTGTCAACATAAAACTCTCAATGAAGAACATGGTGAAATTTGCAAATGACAATACTTTAGCAGCTGAAGGTATTGGTGATGTAATGATTACGACGAAAGATGGAAAGAGGTCAGTAATTTCCAATGTGTTGTACATACCAGGCATGAAGAGCAACTTACTCAGCATTGGGCAGTTGGTCGAAAAGAATTACAAAGTTTCGATCGAAGACAAGATGATGAGAGTTGTCGATGCAAGTGGGAGGTTAATCTTGAAGGCTCCTATGTCACAGAATAGAACCTTCAAGATCGAACTCAATGTGATGGAGCACGAGTGCCTTGCAACTGCAGCTAGCAGAGATGAATGGATATGGCACTATCGACTAGGCCATCTCAACTTCAATGACATCAGAGACTTGAAAAGAAAGAATATGGTTTCAGGACTGCCAGAAATCGACATTCCAAATGAGGTATGTGAGGAATGTGTGCAGGCGAAGCAGCACAAGAATAGCTTCAGCAAGGATGCAGGAAGCAAGTCGAAGGCAATCCTTGATGTCATATACTCTGATGTATGTGGACCAATCCAGGTGGATTCGAATGGAGGTAACAAATACTTTGTTACATTCATAGATGATTTCAGTCGAAAACTATGGACTTACCTGATCAAGAAGAAAAGTGAAGTGATCGAAGTATTTGTCAAGTTCAAATCTATGGTCGAAAGACAAAGTGGTCGAAATCTCAAGGTTTTGAGAACTGATGGTGGTGGAGAATATGTATCGAAAGACTTCGACATGTTATGTGAGAAAGAAGGGATTATGCATGAGGTGGTGCCACCCTACACTCCACAACAGAATGGAACTGCAGAAAGGAAGAATCGAACCATCATGAATATGGTGAGAAGTATGTTGAAAGGCAAGCATTTACCTAAAGAATTTTGGGGAGAAGCAGTGTCGACTGCAACATACATTCTAAACAGATGTCCGACGAAGAAGCTAGAAAGAATTACTCCAGAAGAATGTTGGTCTGGTGTAAAGCCTAGCTTGAGTCATCTGAAGGTATTTGGATCTATAGCACATAGACATGTGCCAGATCAGTTAAGAAGAAAACTTGATGACAAGTCGAGTCAAATGATTCTTATAGGATATCATTCGACTGGAGGATACAAGTTGTTCGACCCAGTGAACAAGCAAGTAGTGATCAGCAGGGACGTGATCATAGATGAGCTTAAAGAATGGGATTGGACTGAAAATGTCAAGAAGGATTCAGTGAGAATTCTTTATGACGAACCAGCTACTGAAGTCGAAATAGAAGAAGTTCGACAAGAAGAAGTCAGAGGTGATGCAGGCTCAGGCAGACCTCAGAGAACAAGACACATGCCTGCAAGGTTGCAAGAATGTGTGATTACATCAGATGATGTAGTCAATGATGAAGGTGAGCTGGTACATTACGCTTTCTACGCAGATGTCGAACCTGTCAATGCAACTGAGGCATTGAAGGATTCGAAGTGGGTGAAAGCTATGAATGAAGAATTGAAGTCCATCGAAGACAACAATACTTGGTCACTTGTCGAATTGCCTCAAGGCAAGAAGGCAATTGATGTGAAGTGGGTATACAAGGTGAAGTGTAATCCCAAAGGTGAAGTGACTCGGTACAAGGCAAGGCTTGTGGCAAAAGGATTTCTTCAAAAGGAAGGAATTGACTTCGATGAGGTCTTTGCACCTGTTGCCAGGATCGAAACGATCAGGTTAGTTGTTGGTCTAGCGAACATGAACAATTGGCACATGTGTCAGATGGACGTTAAATGTGCATTCCTAAATGGACCCTTAGACGAAGAAGTCTATGTTGCACAACCAGTTGGGTTTGTGAAACATGGCGAAGATAGAAAAGTGTACATGCTGCATAAAGCCCTGTATGGGCTGAAGCAAGCTCCAAGAGCTTGGAATAAGAAGATCGACAGTTTCCTAAGGGAGAAAGAATTTGTGAAGTGCACAACTAAACATGGGGTATATGTAAGATGAAGCAAGAGTGAATTGCTTATACTATGTCTCTATGTCGATGACTTGTTGATAACAGGTAGCTGCAAGAAAGAAATCGAAGGCTTTAAAGGTGATCTCAGCAAGGAATTCGAAATGTCGGATTTGGGCAAAATTTCATACTTCCTTGGCATCGAATTCTACAAGAGTAGTAGAGGCTTGATGATGCATCAAAGAAGATGTGCAAGTGAAATTCTAAAGAGATTTGAGATGGAAGAATGCAATTCGACTTCGACACCTGCTGAAACAAGATTGCAACTGTCGAAGAACCCAGATGAAGAGGATGTCGACCCAACCTAATACATAAGACTCATTGGGTCATTGAGATACCTTTGTCACACAAGGCCTGACTTAGCATACAGTGTAGGTATGATAAGTAGATTCATGCAGAAGCCAAAGGTATCGCACCTAGCAGCGGCGAAGAGGATACTGAGGTATCTGAAAGGAACTCTCGACTATGGCATTCTGTTTCCTGCAGCTGATAAGGGAAAAGAATGCAAATTAGTGGGTTACACCGACTCGAGTTGGTGTAGTGATGCTGAGGATCGAAAATCCACAGCTGGTTATGTGTTTATGCTAGGTGGTGCACCAGTTGATTGGAGTTCGAGAAAGGAACCAGTAGTGGCACTATCATCGTGCGAAGCAGAGTACATAGCTGCTTCTCTTTGTGCATGTCAAGCAACATGGATGGTGAACTTGGTCGAAGAGATAATAGGTAAAGCTCATGGAGCAATTACAATGAAGATCGACATCATGTCAGCTATCAATCTAGCGAAGAACCCGATAGCACATGATCGAAGCAAGCACATCGAAATGAGGTTCCACTATCTTCGAGAGCAGGTAGCTAAAGGGAAGATGAATTTGGAACACTGCAGAATTGAGAATCAGATTGCAGATATCATGACGAAGGGAGTGCTGGTTGAAATATTCAGAAGACTAAGAGCTATAATGAATGTAGATAGCTTAGACACAATGAATTAGGTGGTGTGTTAAATTGTAATTCCTTGTGTCGAAGCAGGTTGTTGCTCGAACACAAGGTGTGTCGAAGTGTGTAACAGTTTGTTACACATAAGTTTATTTTTAAATCTAGATAGATTTGATTTAGATTTAAAATAGATTTGATTTAGCTCCAAAATAGGTATTTTGGGCTTTTATAGTTTTGGGCTTTGGCTTAGGGAGAAAGCTAACCTAAATCAATAAATAGGGAGTAACCCTCATTATTTGTAATCAAGTCATTATCTTGTATTCACAGAAGTTGCAGTTGCAAGTGAATAACAGAATTTCCACAGTTTGTGGGCAGAGAGAAACTCTGCAGAAAATACTTTCTCCTTCTCTTTTAATATTTCCGCAAACCCTAATCCTATTTTTCTTCATTGTCATCTTTAACGATAAGGAATTACTCAAAGGTTTGAGAGTCTAATTCCAACCATAACAACTAAAATTGGTGCAAATTTTATATAAAGCTTCATATTTCACTTTTATATCAATGATCTTTGATCAAATTTTATCATGAAAGATTTATTCATATTAATTTCGACACACACCCTTGCAAATCTTTCACACTTCACATCTAGGATGTTATGATTGACCTTTACATGAATATTGCTTATTATAAAATACAAGATTTAAACTAGAGAATCGAATCCAAAGCATAGTATGATTGATTGTTGCAATAGATAAATAAAATCAGTTTACCATTTTTAGACACTATTATTAGTGTGATCAAACACCATCCAAAGACCTTTTGATGTTATTTTATGACCTCCGGAAAGACACTCCAATAATATTATGTTATATGCGATTTTCAACTTTTTATGTCATTTTTCTATTTTTTTATTCGGAATAGTTTGACTTTAAACACTCGTACGTTTTGCGGCAAGGTCATGCATGGGTCAACAACATGTTGCTCCTCAAACTTTCAGGTTTTCTCCTAGCACACTAAGACATGTTGAGTCACTCTGTCATGTCTCAATATGTCTTGGTTGTTAGTTATTTTTTCTAAAATCAAACAAGAAAATGCATATCATAATCAACAAAGCAGAAACACTATATTAGAAAATAAAAATTCAAAACAATCTATAAAATAGAGATTCTGTGATTTAAATATCCAGACTAAGGTTTTGAATTTCAAAATTCGAACTACACAGAACTATAAAATAGAGCATGCAACGAATCTTAAGCTCAAAAGTTCAAAATTCAAATTAAATCTAATCCGTATAAAACAAATACAACATTTTTATTGCATGGAACTTAATATAGCATAATTGTAACCTATTTAGAAAATGCATGCATCCTAAATATAAAAATAAAAAGTAAGGAAATAAAAAACTTATGAAATGCGAGAGATGGATAATCTTGGTTTGAATATAGTGAATTAGAACTTGATAAATATGCTTAGCTTGAATATACTATAGTAGAAATTCTGAGAAAGATTGAAAAATCTTGGTGAAGAGTAGACAGTGATGAATCTCTTTCACTTGTTCAAATTTGAGGAAGTGAAAGAGAAGAAATAGGAAAAGGTCTGGATGCAAATACTTAAATAGTGTTTTGGAGTGCATCAGAATTCCAAAATTTATTGTGTATTTGATGTGTCCAAATATTGGAATCCAGATACTTAAAAAAAAAAAAATTAAAATTTTGATAGGATGTGCTATAAAGACATGGATGTGTAATGAGTAATGGTCTAACAAAAGAGGCCCATTGTTATGGACCCAATCCAATTAAATTAAACATGTTTTATTTCAGAAAATAAAAATAAAAATGTAAACGGAGTAGAAAGTGAAGCAAGATAGAAGAAAGAGATGACGATATTGAACTGCGTTTCGTTTTCTTCTTCAATTTCAATTCCAATTCCATCCCCAATTTCAAGACAACAACAACCCTATAAACACCTCGCTTTTTCTTCGTCTTCCTCTCTATATTCCACCTCAAGGGTTTCGATTACTCCACGTAAGCAATTCCGAAGAAACAATGGTTTCACTTGCAACGCACTTTTCGGATTAGGTGTTCCCGAACTCGTTGTTATCGCCGGAGTTGCCGCCATCGTTTTTGGACCCAAGAAATTGCCTGAAGTTGGTCGCAGCATCGGTAAAACCGTCAAAAGCTTCCAACAGGTTTGCTCCTTTTTCTATCTTCAAAATCATTCATTTTAATTGCATGTTTTTTTAATTCATAACTCATTCTATGAATGTTTTGTTTAAAATGAAAAGTAATTAGATGTTAAATGATATACATAACTAGTAACAAACCCGTGCATACGCGCGAGTTCTGGTTTGGTACTGATATTTTGAATTGCTACCTCTATAGCACCAGCACCTCTCTGTCCGTGTTTGTATCCGAAACCGACGCCGATACTTTAATTTAGGTTTACCGAGACTCAAGAATTTACTCCAATATTCCGGCTTAGTAATTTTATTCCTGAAATCCATAGCAAGCAACTTTACATTGTCTAAGAATGTGCAATTGTGCTTGATAGACTCGGGTTGATTTCGGCATCTTGGACAGTTAGGATTCATAGTCATCTTTCTTTTGAATATTTCCTCATTGGTCAAGTCTATTAGGACCCTTCCAACCAATGTAGTCAAGCACGAGATCTTAAGTAGGATCGATCGGATTGTGAAATATAGTAAAATTCGGATCGTTAGACAGCACATAAGATCCTATCGAAGGGTAAAAGGGTAATGTCATACATAAATATACACACACATACACAAACACAAAAATCATAATACAGGCCCAAAAAAAGACCCAACATGTTTTTTTAACGATCTTGCTTCTAAAAGCTCGATCTTGACCATGCCGCGACGAAAAGCATCTTACTCTGATCGTAGTACTCTCAGGAACCCTTAGGTCTTAGGATCTTACGATCCAGCACTCGATCTTGACTACACTGCTTCCAACTCCACAGATTTTTTTAACAAAGGATTGGGATCAGAGTCAGGGTTCAGCGCTCAATAAGTTATATACAGTTTTAGTAGAGTATTGACCATAAAAAAAGCTTCCTACTAGGAATATCTGCAGAATCATTAATATTAGGAAAGTTATACTATGAATAATTTGACAGACATCAGCAGGAATAAAAGCCACAATATTCCCCATTTCCATTCACCATCATTCACATAGAAAGAAATGGGAAAACTTGCTTGCTCTTGAGGAGCTTTTTGGGAACAAATATCATTCAAACTAGAAACGATATGAAGCCATCAATCGATTCAGAAATACACGTCATGGCCAAACTTAGGAGTCTAAGAGATATTTGCAAAAACACTGGGCCAATTGCTTACAATAGCTCTCCTAATATGCAAACTATAGCTCTTAAATTCTATATTTTGGGATTAGAATTAGTGCCGTGATTATATTACGCACTCGTAACCTATACCCACAACTTTTCAGGATTAGCCACTAATTGCCAAAGCAAGTTTAAAATGTAAGCCTGGTTTGAAACTCTCAAACTTCAAAAACCAAGACCACTGATATCTCAAGCGTTGCCATGAACTCGAGCAGCCAAATAATTTGGATTCTGGCATTGACTTTCATGAACCAGTGAATCCTATGGTGTGATATATACAAACTGATAAAAACTTTTGGCATTGCATATATTGTTATTTATCATATTTTGTAAATCTTGTAGGCAGCAAAGGAGTTTGAGTCGGAGCTTAAAAAGGAACCTGATTCCACAGGAGGGGAGCCATCTGAGAAACCTATTGCTGCGAGCCAACAGGAGAAGCAAGATACTGAGGTGTCTAGTTCTAAGGATAGTGTATGACATTTGTAAAAGATGTGATATGATAATGTATCAAATTTTCGCCATGACAATATGTCAAATTATCGATGAGAAAGACGCCAAATTAATTGTTGACAGTGTTTGCACTTGATGAAAAGAAGAAAAAAGGTCATTGTATACAGTGTTCAACATTTTTTCAGCATATGATATTTCTAACCATTAAGATACATTCACCTGGCTTTAGAAAAAAATTAAAAACAGTATAGAAAAAGAAGTGATTGAGAAAACTCTTCTTTCTAGCTCCTTCGTCATCAGTCGTTCTGTCGACCGTCATAACACCTTTGACCACCGTAAGACTGTTTTCTCTTGCCTTCATTAAGGTGTCTCTCTATTTTGTGCTAAGTTATTTTCTAACATTTGTTGTATATTGGTTGAAGAAATCTTATTTTTTGTTACTATCGGTGTATAATAAACATCCAGCTACTTGTTCATTTTAAGTGCAAGAAACATTGAGAAAATTGTTAAGCAAGAAACACAATAATTTTAATTTGTTGTCTTTAACTTCTTTTTTTCAATTTTTTCATCTCTGTTTTTTTTTGGTTGCTGTGGTTTCTCTCCTTTTTATCAATTATTTAACTATGTTATTCAATTTTTCAGGTTCCTTTACTTGAGAGTATGATAAAAAAAATTTCATCTAAAAATATTGATTGGAAGTCATTGATTAGTATGAAATTTGATTCATCACAATTTATTCAGAAAATTTCTTTGGCCACCTCCCTACTAGGGCTGTATTTGGGAATGCGGATCCGAGAACCGGACCGGGATCCGAACCGCTAGAACTGGTCCAATGGACCGACCGAAACAGTGAACGGGACAGTAATGGATAAAAAAAATATCCGAATCCAAAATGAAGAACCGGACCAAATATCCAATGAGTAACCGAAAGTAAAAATATAAATAGCTTTGCTACATCATTTCCTCACTTTTTCCCACTCCCTCTCTCTCATTCACTCTCAGACTCCTCTGGTCCTCCTCTCCTCCCTCTCTCACTCACGTGTCTCTCTTCCTCTCCTCCTCCCATGTCTCTACCTCAGCCACCTCCGACGGCCTCCTCTTCCCCTCCTTGTCTCCGATAATAACTCCTCATCCTCACACACTAGTTATTGTTTTTACTTCTTCTTGAATCGTGATTTCGTGTATCTGTTTCAGAGAGATATCTTGGAGTATCTTCTTCGTATAACTGTAATGTATTCAATCTTTTTGTATTGTTATATTTCACATAAATTTCATGCTATTTACCATGTTTGCATGTTAGGTTTGATGCTTCGTTCCATAGTATGTTGGTGTTTTGCCCTATTTTGTTTTGCCCTAATTTGTTTTGACCTAAATTTTTTATAAATGAAATGCATGTTACAATTTTGACCTAAGTTTTGCCTATTTCAATTTTCAAGTTTGATTAAGATTAATAAATCGTTAGGGTTTTCTTATACTGAGTTTTTTTGATTTGTAAATGATAATAAAGCTCGATTAGGTTTTCTTATACTGTTCTAAATAAAGTTGGGCTTCTGTTGTTGGGTTTTGTTACAGTTTACTATTATATTATTGTTTAATTCTTTGTATTTTCTTCCATGTCGTTTCAAGATTCATCATTGACTCCTCCAACAATGGTGGATGATCTTATTGATATCGAGTTGTTGCTTGGTGACATCGGGGAAGAGGAGACAACGGATGGAGGTAATTTAGAGATTGGTGAGTTGATGGATATGGAGGTTCCAGTTCCGAGTGATACAACTACTCAAACCAACCCCACTGATAATACTACTACTCAGACCCCTACTCAAAATACTACAAACACAAACACTGATGCTTCAACCCCTCAAGTTGCCCAAGCTCAGAGTTCCCAGAGTCAGAGAAATGCTGATGGTAGAGCTCCTCGTCCCAAAAAATCTGCTGTTCATTCTGAAATGGTGCTGATTGTAGGTCCAGATGGCATTAAGAAGTGGAAGTGCAGATGGTGTGGAAAGCTTTACACATATGATTCAAAGTGGAAGAGTACCTCTAATGGTAAGAAACATTTAGATGCTTGTATTCAGAGAAGGTTAAGGTTGAAAGGAAATAATGAGAAAGAGTTTGCTCAATCTAGATTAAACATAGGTGATAATACTCCTAGTTTAGCTACTTGGACATATAATCATGCTAGGGTTAGAGAAATTGCAGCACACATGATTCTAGGTCATGAATTTCCTTTTTCTGTTATGGAAGGTGTTATTTTTAATGAATTTCTAAAAGAGATTTATCCATGGTACAAAAAGATTACTAGGCAACAGGTTAAGTTTGATTGTGAGACATTTTATGAGGCTGAGAGAATTAAAATGAAAAGGTCTATGGCTTTGATTAATAGGGTCAGTCTCACCACTGACTTGTGGTGGTCTGGTGAACAGAGGATAGGCTATATGACTGTGACTGGTCATTTCATTGATTCAAAATGGCAGCTTCATAAAAGAGTTTTATCTTTTAAGAATGTGCCACCACCACATTCTGGAGAGGTTTTGTGCAGGGAATTGATAAAGGTAATGGATGATTGGAGAATAAGGGATAAGGTAGCATTTATTTCTGTTGATAATGCCAGTGCCAATGATAATTGCATTGCTAGGTTGAAGAGGGATTATTCTGGTAGGAGAAATTTACCCTTAGGTGGTAAGTTATTTCATGTAAGGTGTTGTGCACACATCTTAAATCTGTTGGTACAGGATGGGCTTGATATGATTAAGGTGTCTGTTGATAAGATAAGAAATGGTGTCAAATACTTGCTCAATTCTGAAACAAGATGCAAATCATTCAAAAAGATTGTTGATGAGTTGCAACTTGAAGGCAGAATGCAAGTGTTGGATACAAAGACTAGGTGGAACTCAACTTGGTTGATGTTGTCTACTGCATACCATTACAGAGAAGTGTGGCCTAGATATGCTGAGGAAAATGGTGCATTTCTCAGTTTTTTGCCTGATGCAAATGATTGGGAAGATGTTCATGATATTTGCAAGTTTTTGGAGGTTTTTGCTGATGTGACATCAATTATTAGTGGCACATCTTACCCTACTGCTAATCTGTTTTTGTCTGAGCTTTACAGAGTGAAGGTTTTACTTGATAATCCTTCAAGAATCTCACATAATCCTCAGTTGCAGGCCCTTGCTAGTGAAATGAAGTTGAAATATGACAAGTATTGGTCAGAGTCCAATACATTGATTTCTATTGGTGCAGTTCTTGATCCAAGGTATGAACATCTTAGCATATGATGTATGATTATTATCTGAGGCATGATTAAAATTCTCTGATCTTGATATGAATGATTATTATCTGATGCATGATTGGTATCCTGTTATTGATATGTATAGTAGTGAGTTGTGACTTAATTATGTCTTATTAAGTTGCCTTGCTGCTGGTTGTGGTTTAATAGTGCCTACTGCCTGCCTATGATGTAATCTTTTCTGGAATTGTATGAATTATTTATGATTACCTGAGGCATATGATGGATCCTGTAATCCTGTTCTTGATAGGCTCATTTAAGTTGCCTTGCTGGTTGTGGACTTGTGGTTTAATAGTGCCTATGATGAAATCTTTTCTTGAATTGTATGAATTATGAATTATGATTACCTGAGGCCTATGATGGATTGTTTTGTTGATATGCATATTAGTGAGTTGTGACTTAATAGTGCCTATTTTCTCATTTAAGTTGCCTTGCTAGTTGTGGTTTAATAGTGCCTATGATGACATGTTTTCTTGATCTGTATTATTAGAATTCAAGATTCTGAGGCCTATTCTGTTACCTCTTGGTGACTTTAGTTGGGTTTGTGGCCTATTCTGTTACCTCATTAGTTGTTAATGCTGCCAATGATGAACAATAATTCTGAGGTCATTAATTGTTAATGTTGCCTTTCCTAATGAATTATTCTGAGGCCATTGTTGTTACCTTATACTTTATTTTATGCAATAGGTATAAGATGATCTTCATCAAATGGGTATACCCCTTTTTGTATCCAAATCCCACTCAATCAGATACATATCAACAACAGTTGTCTGAAAATTTAAGTACCCTCTTCCAATTGTATCAAGATTCCTATGGAACCAATGATGCAACTACCCCTACTGCTGCATCTGAATCTCCAGAAGTAGGATCTACTTCTGGATTGGGAAGGAGGAACTTTGAAATGTTTTTAGAAACTGTTGTGGGTAATAATTCCAAATCTGACCTTGAATTATATTTTGAGGAGCCTCCTTTGAAAGTTCCCCCTAATGCTAAATTTGATGTTTTAACTTGGTGGATGGGAAATGAGGCCAAATATCCTGTTCTTAGTAAATTGGCAAAGGATATCCTAACTGTTCCAGTTACTACTGTTGCTTCAGAAGCAACTTTTAGTGCTGGGAAAAGGATTATTGATCCTAAAAGATCTTCTATGAAAACTAAGACAGTTGAAATGGTGGTTTGTGGAGGTGATTGGGTGAAGGAGAAATATGGAATAAAGAAGGGGTGCACTGCTTCTATTGTAAGTTTATTTTTCATGTCTTCTTTCAATTCTAACTAATAGATGTTTATTATCATCAAATCTTAACTAATACTTTTCAAATTTGTGTTGTAGCTTGAGGAGCCACAAGATGAACCTTTGACATATCATTTTGGTGAAGATTTGGGTGTTTCATTTACTGCTGCTGCAACTTGAAGTTGAATACAATGCCAATGATGAGATTGTTCTGAGGCATTATTATGAAATGTAATGATCTTTTGAGTTTCTTTTGACTTATCATTTTGAAATGCTGCTGCTGGTTGTCATTTTGAAACCTCATGTATTTTTGATACAATTATCTTTGGTAGCCTCTTACCAAAACATCAATATTTATCTTGGTATATTATATAAGTTTGAATATTATATGAGTGAATAGTGATTATGAAATGCTGCTGCTTGTTAATTTCACATGTAAAATTAATAGTTTCATTTCATGTACAGTTTGGAAACCCATAAATAAACATGAAATTTCATTATTTATTTTTTGTGTATCGGGTGGTCCGGTTACCCGATCAACAACAACGGTCCGGTTTCGGTTATTTTATTAAAAAAGATCTAATTCGGTTCGGTCTTCGGTTACCCGAAATTGTTGGATCGGTTTCGGTCCAAAAATTTAACCATCACTGTGCTGGACCGGTCCCGGTTTACCCGGATAAATTTTCGGTCCATGAAGCGGGATATCATTTATCCGGACCGAACCGGACCGATAACAGCCCTACTCCCTACCTTCTAGTCCACCTCTGGTGAAAAACCCAAACTACCCCTGACTTCGGAAATGCATTTCCGAAATGTAAGAAAAAGGTGTTTTCGGAGATGCATCTCCGAAAGCGCCTTTTTTTTTGAAAAATTTAACTTATTTCAGAAATGCATTTCCGAAAACACATTTTCGGAAGTTCATTTCCGAAATACTGCGCGTTTTGCAGATTAAGCAAAACAGCCCCCTCCCCCAAATCATTTACCCTAATCTTCTTCAAACTCAACCCCAAAGAGATTTTTGTGCAAACCAGTTCCAAGCTACCTCAAAGGCTCCATCTACTTGCTCTATTACATTCTAAAGTCCTCCTATCTATTCAATAGGTAAGCATTTTGATTTTAAGATCTATGATTAAAATGTATATTAGGGTGTTTACAAATAGCAAAAAATGTATTAGGTTAGGTTTATAGTGATATTTAGGATGTTTAGAATGTGTATACATAGGTTTGAATTTTGATTTTGGGGTCTTCCATTGTAGGTTGCAGAAAAGCTCTGCGCAGGGGTGTTTCGGAAGTTCATTTCCGAAAACACCTCCATCCCAGTTTCGGAAATGAACTTCCGAACTGTATCAGAAGTGCATTTTTTTTTTGTTTTTTCATTTGTCTCGCATATTAATCGATTTCGATTGTTTACAGAAACATGTCAGGCAACCAGCCAGCACGCATCAGACAGGGCAGTGAGTCCCAGACTGTGTCGGCTAGACGCGAGCGGGCGGCGGCGCAGCTGGGGGAACGATGCGGTGGGACCATACCGTGGATACCTGGACCGCACTCTGCACGACGACGTCACCTGGAGGCCGTTCATCGACTACGCTCAGATTGTCCCCTTTGACGGCATTGCACTTTATTCTGGCTGGTTGGCTTGCGGGACCGGCATCATGGTTCGATATCTCCCTGAGCGGTGCATGCGTCAGTTCGGATTCGTGCAGCGGATACCCAGGTCACCCTTTGAGGCTGCTCCCGACACTGTGACCCGAGTGCAGCTCACTGCCATATGGGAGCATTGGGAGGATCATGTGGTACCGCTGGAGTACCGTCTCACTCGGGTCACCCAGGACTGGCACAGTGAGGAGGGATACGTCACATGGTTCTACCGGGTGTCACATCCTCTTCTGAGACCCGACATTTCTGGCGCTCCTAGGCCACAGACGAGGAGATCCTGGAGAACCAGCAGGCCGAGGATGATCACGCCATTGATCTCATGCCGATCTGCCAGCGGATATCGATGATTGGGCAGGACGCGTTGGATCGAGGTATCGTGGAGCGGGGCGGTCCAGAGGCAGTCGCCGTGATGGAGATGATCGTCACTGATGCGGGCCATGCGGCGACATACACGCGGCAGAGGAGGTCTCAGGGCGAGAGGTTTAGGCACACCCAGTAGTGGTCGGGTTTATATATTTTTTGTTATCGGATTGTATCTTTAGCACACTATTTTTATTTTTTTCGGTTTGTATATATTATTTTCATCGGATTAGTATTTTTTTTTTGTTTATTTATCATATTAGTATTTTCAGTTTATCTATTGCTTGTTTTATTTGGCGTTTACGTTTAATTAAAATGCGAGACTGTTTTAGATAAAACATTAAAAAAAAACACAGTTTCTGCATAATTCGGAAATGAACTTCCGAAACCCCCCAAAATCTGAACAAAGGTGTTTTCGGAAGTTCATCTCCGCAGACACCCCCCATGAGGTGTTTTCGGAGATGCACTTCCGAATTAAGGAAATTTTTTATAAAAAAAAAGCGCTTCGGAAGTTCATTTCCGAAGCAGGGGTATTTTGGGATTTTCGTTGGGGTGACCCCCATAGGGAGGTGGCCAAAGAAATTTTCTTTATTCATCACAATTTATCAATTTAGGCTCGCTTATGATGCTAATGTTGTCTTTGGTGCTAGAAAACATTATGTTAACAGGAATTAAAAAAATATATAAGCAAAATGTGTTTTTTTAAAGAAAAAAATAATGAAACATTAATGCCATAATTTTAATTGAAAAGTATAAGTTTTCTTTAAATTTGTTGGTAGATCACAGTGGTACCTCAGAATTGTGAAAATAGGATTGCAGAAAAATATTACCCAAGACAGACATCAGAGACAAAGGAAAACAAAAAAGAGGGCGGCGCGGTGGTGTAAAATTCTGAGTATAACAAATTTCTTTACGATATTTGAGATGTCATTATGTACAACAAAATCCACCAACCCAGAACTTAAAATTCAGAAACTACACTATCAGCAAAATATTGTACAACCTATTTTGAATCTTATGATCTGAAATGAGTCAAATACTCGCTTTAAATGTTAGAAATCTAAAATTGGTGCCCTCAAATCTAAGCTCCAATGTCATATGCCAATCTTACAATATTGATCAAAATCATTCGTTTTCAGTATTCACCAGTGCTTCTCCATTACAGCAAAGGTTATACCCCTAGAACTGAGCAGAAGAGACATCATAAGATGTGAGACCTGGGGGCATGGTTTCTATACCATAGTAAACTATGTATATTGACAGCACTAAAGATTAACATATATATAAAGATTAACAAAATCATGTTGCTCCAGAGCTGGATGTGACCCCACTACCATCTCTAAGCCCTTGAATACACATGTGCAAATTTCTTTGCACACTATCTGCAACTAATTTCAACCTACCTTGACTTACATCGGCCGCTGTGCTCGCACTAACCTGCACTGTCTGTGCCACCCTCTGTTTGCATTTCTCCCAATCATCAACACGCGACCAACATGCCCTCCCACCATGGCTACCACTCATGCCAAGAAAGGACACATTAACATTTTCACTAAATGAATATCTCAACCTTACCGAAACACAGTAAGGCAACCAAGCAGCACCTCCAGCAGCATTGACGTGTGGGATGAGAGCAGAATCTAGAACAACAGTAAGTGCAAAATCAACAGAATTATGCAGACGATCATAATGTATGTTACATTTAAACGCAGATGAGCTCTCTGAGTTCTCATCTGCGTTCAACCCAGCATGATTTTCAAGACATAATTCAATTCGTGGCTTTTGAGCTGAAACGACATCTCCAACTTGTGCCTGGGATAATCCCTTTTTCCAAGCAATTAACTTCAAGAATTCTCTCAAAACTGGTATAGGTAAGGTGAGCATAGTTATGAATGAAGCAACACGAGAAGCATCATATGGCTCAGATGCCACCCGACGGCTGAAGTAGTCACATATTTCACTTATTTCAGATGGACTCAGTTCCTCTGGTGCAGGACTGGAGTTTTGTTGCTGTTGCTGCTGTTGGTGGTGAAATCGTTTTACACTTAACACCTGTAGAAGAAGCTGGACTCTGTGGACACTAACAGCAAATACATATCCCCTGCAGAAAGATGAAAAGACAGTCTATGCCTATTTAGTGTCTGATAACAGGATTAAGGACACTGAATCAACTTAAAAAGGCTAACATTCCAACAGCTAGTAGGCAAGAGGGACACTAAATCAACTTTGACTAGATGTGTTGTAATTATAACTTTGGGGGACAAAATTGAACTTCTATAAATAAAAAGGAGCAAAATTATTATTGTTGGCCAACTATAACTAAGTCATAGTCATATAAAGCATTAATACGAATAACATCTTATGTATCGTGTCCTAACTATAAGCTAACAAATAATTGATAAAAAGGCATTTTATTTCCAAAATTCAAATATGTTACATGAACTGACCAGCCAAGTGAATAAGGCAAAGAAACAATTAGAAAAAGTATAGATGAAAAATATCCGCAGACAGCCCATTACCATTAACACACAACTATGAATGATGATGTTTTTATTTCACCTATTTTCATCTTTTTAAATAGGATGGATAAAGAGAGAGTACAAGTCCTACTACAGAAAAAGAAGAAAAATCATAACCGAGATGTTTAATGAAGTTTCTAGACTGAGGGGAGGGGTGGCATAAGCACAGCAAGAGAGGGACAAAAAACTTACCCAACAAAAAATCGCAATGCAGGCTGCTCAGGGTCCAAGTTCAAAAGAGCACCTTCATTTTCCTTCAAGATGGATCCTAGGATCTCTTTCAAAAGATCTGGTAACTGGGCAAATAGCCATAGCACTCCAAGATACTTGAGAATGCCTCTCAAAACCTTTTTAAGGGCAACAAGAGGAACCCAACCACCTCCATATCCTCCGTCGTCACCAAGGCCAATAATGGCTGTGTTCAATTCACCCCTGACATGTGCTGGGACAACTGTTCCAGGTGGCCTTCGAGGAGGTACTGCTGATGTCATTAAAGCTAAGTTTGATGAGCCTGCTAAAGCATTTCCCACACGGTTTAAACTAGCTACTTGGTTTCCTGTCCTAGACATTGCAGCAGAGTTTATTCTGTTTCCGTTTGCAGCCATCGCCTGGGTCCCTGAATTTGGGTTAGTACTGTTTGAACTTGGCAGCCCACCAACCTGTTGTCCAGTAAAACTAGGATCTAATCCATTTAATTCCTGGGCCACATGTTCCATGATAAAAGGCCGAAACTGGGGGCATGGTAATGACCCTCCAGAAGGACGACCCTCTTTAGGAGGTGTGGCAGGCTGCAACCACACCTGATCTCCTGCAAAGCAACGCATGTCAACTGCAAACTGTTTCCGGTACATGATTCGTATCCAATAAGGACCGCGGAGCACAACAGAGACATCAAAGGGCAAAAGTGAACTTGGAACAATGCCTGGGCCACCACGGCCAGCAGCAGCTAACATAGAAAGAGTTTGGTTAGAGATACCACCAGCATTAGACACGCCAGTATTAGCTCCAAGACCAGAAGCAGGCTGACCGACATTAGCTGTTGATGTTGAACTACCAAGCAGAAGTCCTTGTGATGATATATAACCGGCCTGTTTAGGGAAAGAAGATAAAGTGGCTGCAACACCCGGAATAGGACCAGCCCGTGCTGGCCTGGTTGCCGCTGCGAGAGCATGCAACGGCCCAGCAGTCAGCCGAATGCAATCCAGAAGCGACGAAACTTCAGCTCCATTTATGAAGTCTTCTAGAAACTGTAAAGAATACAAACATATAAATTATATTATAGTAAATATATAGGCCAGAGACTTTTGGGAAATAGTGGGAATCATATAGGACAATATTCCATAATTTCATAAATCTATATAAAAGATAACTTTCCATAAAGTAACTGATTTCTTAGTAGTGGGAATCATATAAGATAACTTACCATATCAATGTGATACCACTAAAGTAACACAATTAAAATTGCATAAGCATATCAGCAGACATAATCAGAAAAGAAAAAAACTAATGCACAGCACTTTCTAGTTTATATTGTATAAACAGGTGAACATGTGAAAGAAACATTTTCCATGCTAGGTTACCCAAAGATGGTATACATATGCAGAGTAAGCATGAAATGGATGAAGTACATTCAAGGGAGAATAATACCATGCAGGATTTTGAATCTGGTGAAAGGAGAGGAAAACAAAAGAAAAATATGGTAGTGTTGTTGTGCAGACAGACACACAGCACAGGGCCTCCAACTTTAAGGGGCCTCGAAAATTTAAAACTAACGACATAAAATAGGATTGCAAAGTATCCATTTCTTTAGAATTATATATCTACCGGGCGCGCTTGGGCGATCATTTCTTATCTTACTTATTGCAAAACTGCACTAGTTAACACAATTTATTTATAGCCAAATTTATCTGCTCAAGGTTAACCAATATTCGATGTGGGACTTCAAATATCTCCATATTTCTCAGAATTTGAGTTGAGCCTAACTCATCTCTACAAAACCAACGTGTAAGGTGAGGATTGCCCCCACTTATAACTTATAAACACTGTATAGGCCATATATCTAAGCAATGTGGGACTAAATTCACCCCTTCAAACCCAACACAGTGAAGGTGTTGGGGGCTGCGATTAAGGCAAACCGAATGCCGCAACTAAGGCGACTAGGGGCGGACTGTAATGAAGGCGGAAATTCCAACACACCCCGTAACACTTAGGCCTCAATGAGCCTGAAGCGTGGACAATGCGGGAAGCCCAACAAGGGATCTAAGATAGGCTCTGATACCATCAATGAATTTGGGTTGGGCCTAACTCATCCCTACAAAACCGACTTGTAGGGTTAGGATTACCCCCACTTATAAACACAACACAGGCCATATCTCTATCTCTATGCAATGTGGGGACTAAATCCACCCCCTTCAAACCCAACACAATGAAGGTGTTGGGGGCTGCGATTAAGGAAAGCCGAATGCCGCAATTAAGGCAACTAGGGGCGGACCCATGAAATCGGAAATTCCAACAATATTGACTATCAATATTCGAAGTGGGACTTGAAATATCTCCATATTGACAAACCTCTTACTAGTACATGGGTTTATTACTCTCAGCATTACATTTACATAATGGCACTAAGACATTGACAGGAACTGGAAGAGTAGAACTACCGGGCCCGCCTGGCGATTGTTTCTCATCTTATTTATAACAAAACTGTACTAGCCAAATTTATCTGCTCGGGGTTAATTAGCAATCAATGTGGACTTGAAATATTACCATATTGACAAACAAGATTTATCAATATTCGATGTGGGACTTGAAATATCTCCATATTGACAAACCTCTTACTAGTACATGGGTTTTTTTAGATACAACCATACAACAATAATGATCACTCTGAGCATTACATTTATACAATGGCACTAAAAATGTTGGCCGGAACTGGAAGAGTAGAACTGCAACGAAAATTAGTTCGGACACTTAAAATTAAGTACAAATATAAAAAACAATAGAAGATTTTACATCTCATACATTTCTTGTCCTTTTGGATAAAATTAAGTAGAATATACAAATATAAATTTAAATAGAAGTTTTTTTTGTGCTTTTATATTAGGGCCTTGTTTTTAAGAGTAGACCAGGGCCTCAACATTGGTTGAGACGGCCCTGACAATCATGAAGGGATATTGTAGCATTCATAAATTTTTAATTCTATATAATCTAAAGCATGAGAAAAAAATATGAGCATCTTTGGGGGAAACTGAGGAGAAAATTGCTGTCAGTTGAAGTAAAATAAACAAACCTTGGTATGAGGCCAAAGTTGATCAGGAGATACATGCATTGTGCAACCCTCTTTACCCGATTCCCACTCAACAACAAAACGAGCAAGGACACTTGAACCAAAGCTAAACCACAAGCTCAACAGTCCAACTGCCTCAATTCTAAATGCCCTTCTCATCTGTTCCGATAGTTTGTCTACAGTATCTGAAGCGATCTTGGCACCAGATACTTTGACATCACAATTTGTAAGGAGCTCTTCCGGTTTCTCTTCTGCTCTTACACCAAGCAATTTCCGCATGCCAATGGAAAATGTTCTTGCATCGGCAAGTCTTTGGATATCAGCCACTAATTTCTTTATGCTATCTTCCTCTACAGATTGATAGCTCAAAACAACACCATCTGGATCATAATGTATGTGTGAATCTATATCAGATGTATTAGCAATTCGAACACCAGAACCCCATGGTGTATTACTGCTCCCTTTCTGAAGCTCCCATAAATCCCTGAAGTGCTGATCATTTATTTTAACATCCCAGTACATACAACCAGGTCTGCCAAGTCGCAAGCAAATATGCTGCCATGAATCACCTCTTGCAGATGGAAGTCGAAACCAAATGTTAGAGGATGCACTTCGAAAACCTGCTTCTTCAACATATGGTATCTCTAACGCGTCCATCTGGCTGGTTAGCCTAGCATGTTTAATGCAAAGTGAACTATGCCTGACCACATGAAGAAGAGCCGCTACATAAATGCTAGATGGAGCATTTCCTTTATTTGCTTCTGTAATTAAACTTCCATAACTGCACCCTTCAGCTTTAGGAATCACTTCTGGGGTTATACTGCTGTGTGGCAAAGACAATTGAGAACCACGTGAATCTAAAATCTTTCTTCTCTTGAAGATTCCTTGGTTTTTGACAACACCTTGAAGAGATGGAATCAAATTCAACATATCAGATGTTGTTCGCTTACGAGATTTTTTATCATGTTCAGATATCCCATCCTCACTGGTGCTAAAATTAACTGAGCATTCCAGGCCCTGGGCTGCAAACATTCATTTTGCTACAGTCATATATGGGTTAAAGAAAGGTAGAAAAATGTAAAAGCATGGATATAGTGAACACAAAAGAGACAGAAAGTATCTTACAAATGGCAGTTGTAGCACATGAACTAAATCCAGCAGTCTTGTACAATTCAACTTGTGGTACATTAGGTCTGGAACTAGGTGCAGATATTCGAGAGCTTGTAGGCCGGGAAGGAGATACTAGAGATGACCGACCTCCAGCTAAAGCATCATTCGCAGTATCTTCATCCATTGGAGTAGAGGAACTAATGTCCACAGAATGCGGAGATTTAACAGAAGTCAAATCCTGGTCAGACTTTGAGGCAGATAAAGGTATCCCAACATTGCTCCTTCCTTGTGCAGTGGGAACTGATCCAACAGAACTGGATTGAACTGGACCCTTCACACTGTTTGCTGAGAACAATGAACCATTATAGTGGGTAGTTACATTGTTATTGACCTGTGATATTTGCATGCCCCCTTCCCACTTTGAAGATGGAACTCCGGCCTTTAAACTATGACTATTCATTGGGACAGAACCATAATGAGAAGGAAGAGATGTAAGCGCAGAAGATACTTTCTCAAGTCCAAAAACTTCATCAACCATTAATGAAAAAACAGATGGATGATGATCTCTAGCAATGTGTGTAGAATTTTCAAGGCAGATATCAGAACAATGCTCATGCCCAGACATTTGATTTGGACAAGCAGAATTGGGAAAAATGGAATGCAACTTTTCCCAGTCCCCCAGGCTTAAATTCATTTCATCTTCGAGCACCTGCATTTGTTCTATATCAATTTTCTTGAACCGCAGCACCTGATTAAGGTCGCCAAATAAATTGTCTTTTCCTGATGGATCTGGTTGAGTCTCTAACAACTTAAACAAGGATTTAAAATCTTTATCAAGTTGCATGAGCAGGAAGTAAGAGCTTCCGCAGTCTGGAAACCCCATCATTAGCATAGCTGAACCATTCAAAAAGGTTTTGGGTATTTTGACTGTATTCAATCCATGCTCATATACCTGCAAGGTGACCCATAATCCATAAGTCTCGGGGAAGTAGGTGATCTGAATAAAAGTACGCTCAAAGACAGCTCAAAACTGGTTTAGGAAGTTTTCTTTGAACAGCAAATAGAATGAATAATAGGAAAATATACCTCAAGGCCCAAGACCCTTCCAATAGATGCAAATAAGTGCAACATACTTTTGCTTCTCAAACTTAAAAAGACCTCGGCTGCAGTCATAGATCCTTGATTTAAAGCTTCTTCACATTCTAACAAGGCAGAAGAGACAACTATATTTTGTGATGATTGCAGAAGGAATCGGCCATTCCTGAATATGAAACAGGGGAATTGGTGTGAAAATGCCTAAATTAAAATGCATGAGACTAGGGGAAAAAAACAAGTGAAATAAGGTACCTGATACTAATTCCAAGAGTAAAAAAAGAGGAGCCATGAGCACGCACGCGAAGTACCTCGTGCCCTTCAGAATCCTTATCGCATTCCATATCTTCCTTCTACAGATAGAAACATCTTTATTTTAAAACCCATCAAGATTCATTAATAAAGAAGGTAGTGCACAAGATTACACATGGAAAATTCACAAGGTACCATGACTGAAAACATAAAATTTCAACAACAGTTACATGACATAAATTTAAGGTCATATGGTGAACAGTATTTCACTGAAAAACACATACATGTCATTAAAGTAAACCTCAAACAATTGGCTGATAATGCAGAAATTAAAATTAATATATTTTTAGCCAGAACTTCTAAAACCTGTATCTTTCAAACGACCCAGAAAGCAAGGAAAAAATGTTTCTTGAGCAAAGAACTTCCACAGATGAAAAATACCAAATTCACAATTTACCTGCATGAGCAATTATGAAGAAAAGTAATTGCAGTGCTAGTGTGCTATAATGTTATTAAAAATAATACTAATAAAAAAACGGTTAAGATTCTAGTAGAGTTCTATTAAACCAAAAGAATGTGAAGTAAGATTCTAGTAGAGTTCTATGAAACCAAAAGAATGTGAAGTAAAACCAAAAAAAAAATGTGACACAACAAGGCCACTAAACAAAACACAAGAGTCATACAACAGAAAGCCCAGTACAAAATAACAGTTTGAAATTTCTTCACTAAATCTAACCTGCTTATATTCAATATCAGGTTCCCTTATATGAGACTGGAGCACAACATCATCTGCTGTTCTACAGACCTGGACCTTCTTTACCAGTTCTCTTTTAATTTCCAGCAGCCGAGTATATCTATTGCAACAAATAGCTCTTAACAATAACCCCTCAACATCAATGCAACTTTGGTCTAAGAAAAATTCTGCCTCCTTGCTGGTTAACGGATCTATGACAAAGTTACTGTGGGTGCACCTTATCTGAAGGTCTAGTCCAGGTTCAATTTTTATAAATGGGCAGGCACCTGAATCAGACATACCAGCATTTTTATCAAAATCTAACCAGTATATAATTTTTAACCCCGGAGTACGTAGACCAGATGACTCAGATTCCCCATCAGCGTTCTGCACAGAGCTTGAACTTGCCCCATGACCAGTGCCCCCATCAGATATGAGCTCAAACCGAATGGCATCTTTCCATCTTCCATGTCGAAGGGATTGCACTTGCCTTATTACTGTGTCCATGACAAGTGCAACACACAGCTCGTGAAGAACCGAATACAATATTGTAAACGGGTTTTCAACCGCTGCCATTCGTTTCTCTAAATCATCTCCAAGCATATATCGCCGCAGTTCTTCCAATTTCACAGGCTTATTTTTTTCACCAACAAGCAGCTCCAAATGCAATATTCTCCACAACGACATATGTCCTCGGTACCCAAGTGTCAACAAAACCTGAAATTCTCCATCCACAGTAACCATTGCAGTACCATCAGAAACTTTAATACCAGAAATCTCTTTGGGAAGAGAAACTTCAAGCAACTTAGACCTAACAAGCATATCCAACTTCTTCAAAGCAGGCTTCTGCTTATCTTCAGTCAACGCATACTGAGAACCAACATCCTCAATACACTTCGGCAAACGCTCGTAACTCCCCGTAAGAAGAATCTCAATAGCAGTCGGAACATCATAAACCGGTGCCCGAGCTTGCTGAAGCCCCTCATGCATAAAAAACAAAGAATCCGCAGCCTGAGTAAAACACATGTCGTGATTCGAAACAGTAGAAGACAGCTGCTGACAGTGCTGTATCAACGGAACCTGAAAAGCCATAAATCATAACCAAATCACCACATAATTAAACCTTCTTTCTCAGGCTCCAACACTAATTCATATCATTATCATTATCATATCATACAAAACCAAAACAATTACCATATCATCATATATAACCATCACATTCCATATACATATTTTAATCAAATAATCACATAAACATAACATTCTTTCTCTTGCTCTAACCCTAACTATTATCAAATATTAAACATAATCAACACAAACTATAAACTATATACAACAATCAATAACAAGAAACAATAACAGAGTTGAAATTCAATAAGAAAAATAAAATACGATAAAAACCCTACCTGTTGGCACCATTTCGTAAGAACATTGAGTCGAATCATCCTCTGCCGAGTCTTGTTAAGAAATTTCAGCATGCTAATCTTCCTATCAGTATCAGAAGATTCGGTGGACCTACATTTATCGACGAGTTCCTTCAGGGAGTTGTAGGAATCTTGACCGGAACGAGAAACTAGGGTGGATAACTGCACCGTCTGTTGCCCTAATTCAGCCATCGCCAATGTTAGGGTTCTTCTGATTCTGATCTGATATTTGTCAATGCATCAACGCAAATTAGGGTTTTAGGTTATCAAGAGAATGATTAAAGGTTGAATTAGGAAGAAGAGAAAGACGAAATAGAAGTGGTTTTTTCGGTTCCGCTTGATTTTGCAGTCTCTCACTCTATCTCCGAGTTTATGTCTTTCAGACTTTTGCTCGTGTCGTGTCTCTCTCTATATATATATTATTTAATTTGTTTGTGTAAGTCTAATCAAATCTCAACAAATCCATGGACAATTAACACATTTTGATCCAATACTATACTAGTATGTATTAATTTCTTAATCTCTTAGGTGTGCTTGGTTGTGGAGAGAAAGTGTAAAAAGAGAAATAAGTGAGAGAGATAATGAGAAAAAAGAAAATGATAAGAAATAGAGTAGATTTGATATATTACTTGATATAAAAGAAAGATAAGAGAAATAGAAAAGAAAGAGATGTATGTAACTTTTGAAAAGACATTAATATCCTTAGACAAAAAATTATATTATATATGAGTTATTTACAAAAATAATTAACTATGTTAGGTTAATTTAATAAATATATTTATTTTAACATTATAATTTTTTAAACAAATACAAATAAATTATTCAATTAATTTATAATATTATTTAATTAAATTATTATAAATCAAATGCAGTGTTTAGTATCCAAAATAAATAAAATAATGCATACAGTGAGTGTTGGAAGGATAAAACAGGAAAAAGAAACAATTTAAGTCTTCTCTCCTCTTTCTTTGCTTAATTAGGGAGAAGAGAAATGTTGTGGGCCCCACACAAATTTAATCACTCTCCTTAATTTCTCTGCACTGCCAAGCAAGAGAACTCTCTACTTTCTCTGCTTACTCTCTCTCATCTCTTTCTCTCGCTTGTATTTCACCTGTTCCAAGCAGACGCTTAGGGTGTGCTTGGAATAGAATAAATAAGTAAGAGAGAAGTAGAGAGGAGAGAAGTTAAGAAGAAACTATAAATTTTGTTTGTTTAGTTTAAGGGAGGAAGATTGAAGAGAGTGATAAAGGTGTGGGTCCCATATCTGATTTTAATCTTCTCACATTAGAGAAGAAATTGGAAAGAGAAGAAGTTCTTCTCTAAAATGACGTTAAAGTCCATTGCCAATATATATTTATGTCTTAGCTTTTGTTTTTGTTATATTTTAATCTTATATTAATTGTTTTCATGATTATGAACTCAACGTGTTCTTCTTAAAATAGAAATGGAGTAATATTATTCATTTCATAAGAATTACAAACAATTTAAAATTGTTTTAATATTAATTACAAAATCCATTATACTAGTTAGCAAAAATTTCTTTACAATAAATTGATAAAATCTTAACTAAGAAATATTAAATTAATATTAAAAAGTTAAAAATAAAATAAAATATTTATTTAACTCAGATTATCTTTTAAAAATCAAATAATTAAATTTAAAAAAAAAAGTATTTTATCAAAAACATTAATTTATTAATTTAATTCAACAAAGGACATTTATGTCTTTTTCATATAATTAGACACTTCTTTCTCTTCTATTTCTCTCTTCTTTCTTTTATACCAAGCAATACATCAAATCTACTTTACTTCTCTTCTTTTTCTCTCTTTTCACAATCTTTCTCACATCTTTCTCTCTTTTCAACTTCTCCTCTCAACCAAACACACCCTTAAAGAGAATAAAGAGATTCAGTATAAGTTACTCATTGTATTGCTTCTTCTATAAGAAATTTACATATTTCCCTTCATTTTGGTGTGACTTATTAATCTTTCCTGCGAAACCATGATGGTAATCGTTATTCTAAAGAACAGTCACATAAATCGTGAGTTACATAAATTATCTGGTAAATCAAAGAAAAATTTATGATGATTGATGAAAATTGTGTCAAAGTTTGTGTCCAATTACTCTCTTTAAATGTTCCTTCAAACTCATTAAACATGTGTAATGGTATGGCGTTGGTGATGTTAGATGTGCGTCTGCAGTGGCCCTTTGATAAAAAAAAGTTGTGATATCCATGCAAAAGTTGTATTTGGTAGTTTCTCCAAAACTAAATTCCCACTCATCTAAACATGTGTTAGTCCTGGATTTAAAAACTTTAACTCCAATAACAAGTGAACAAGTTTGCAAAAAAATTATAGTGAGTATTAGTACTTAATCAGACCTTTTTTGTTTATTTAGGGTTTAATTTTGTATGTCAGTATGCCACTGGTAATCTTAGGGTTCTTCTGCTCTGATATTAGCCATTGCATCAACCCAGATTAGGGTTTTAGGTCATTAAAACAATGATTAAAGGTTTGACTTAGAAAGAAGAAAAAGACAAAATAGAAGGCGCCCTTGAGTGATTTTTTCGATTTTGCCATATTTCGCAATCTCACTCTATTTAAGCTTATGTCTTGCAGGCCTTCCTCGTGTTTCTCTATATATATTATTTAATTTGTTTGTTTTAAATCTCAACAAATTTATGGATAATACATTTGATCCAATATTATATGTATTAATTATTTAATATTTTAAGAGATAGCAATTTAATTAAGAGTATAAGTTAGTAATTGTATTACTTCTTTTATATGAAATTAAAAAAAAAAAGATAAATATATTTTTTATTATTATTTAATGTCAGCGTTTAAGGGTTGGGTTCAATTAAATACCTCATACATGGAACTTAAAAAAATGTTGAATTTTATTAATGGTCGAAATTTATGAACAGGTTCTCATATACAATTGTATTACATATTTCCCTTCATTTTTTGTGATTTATCAAATCTTTTTCGGGAAGGATTGTGGTAATCGTTATTCTCGAGAATAGTTACATAAACCGCGAGTTAGATAAATTATCTAGTAAATTAAAGAAAAATCTAGGGCGATTGATGAAAATCATATCCAAAGCTTTGTCCAATTACTATCTTGAAACAGTTCTTCAAACTCATTAATCATTGATTTAAAAAATTTAACTCAAACAACAAGTGAACAAGTTTATGAAATTTTCAATGGAGGTTATTAGTACTTAATTAGTCTTTTTTGTTTGTTTTAGGGTATAATTTTGTATGACACTATGCCACTAACAATCTTAGGGTTCTTATAATCTTATATTAGTCAATGCATCAACCCAAATTAGGGAATTTAGGTCATTAAGACGATGATTAAATGTTTATTTAGAAAGAATAGAAAGACAAAATAGAAGGTGTCTTTGAGTAATTTTTTAAAATTTTTCCTGATTTCGCAATTTGAATCTATCTGAGTTTAAGTTTTTCAAACCTTTCTCGTGTTTCTCTGTATATGGTAATATTTAATTTGTTTGTTTTAAATTTCAAAAAATTTATGGATAATGTATTCGATTCAATACTATATGTATTAATTACTTAATATGATGATGTGTCATCCTAACAAAAACTCATAATATTTCACTGTATTTTTAAAATATAATTTATCACTCTGATTCTTACCATTTGAAATTATATTTTTTAGAGAAAATATTTAACGTCATAAATACTACATAAAATATTTAAAATAATAATTTATAAGTGAAAAAATTATTTTAAAAAAAATCCTATAAAAAAATGTCTCTATAATGTTAAAAAAATAATTATCTTTCAATTATTTTATATTTAATTGTTTTTTAAATAATTATCAACATAAAAATTTAATAAAATTTACGTATTTAAATCTACAAATACTACATAAATTACTTAAATATTATTTTTATATATTAATATATTAATTTGATAATACATTAAATCAATAAAAATATATATTTGTAACTTTAAAAATACATAATTTTTACTTATTTTTATGTTACAAATACTACTTAAACTATTTAAATAATATTTTTATATAAAATTATACGGGATTAAATTAATAAAAAAAATAAAATACAACACAAAAGTTTAAAATATAACTTTTATTGAGAAGACCTTTCATCTACTTTTGAAATTCTATTTCCTTTACCTTATATATATATATATATATATATATATATATATATATATATATATATATATATATATATATATATATATATATATATATATATATATATATTAGAGAAAATATATATTTTTAATCAAAATTAAATTTTATTACCAAATCTCTTAAAAAAATAGTTATGCTGGCTTCCAAATAGGGGTGGCAAACGGGCATGCCCGCCCCGTTTAGGCCCGCCCCGCAAAAGCCCGCGAAAAAATGGGGCGGGCTTTTTAAAGAGTGCGGGTCTAAAACTTTGCCCCGCCCCGCAAAAAGTGAGGGCGGGGCGGGGAAAGTCCGCGGGCATTCGGCTTTTTAGGCCTAAAAATAGTAAAATTCTATAAAAAAACAAATGCCCGCAAAAGCCCACAAAAAACGGGGCGGGGCGGACACATTAAAGAGAGCGGGCCTAAAACCTTACCCCGCCCCGCGAAAAAGTGCGGGTAAGACGGGCTTTCCCCGCGGGTCGGGCCCGTTTTGCCACCCCTACTTCCAAATGCGTTATGGTTTTTTAGGAGTGGGAAAACCTACATCCAGTAATTTGTAATAGCAAATAGGACACTTTTGTATCAACTTGTATCTGCCAGCGTACACTGATGAACAGTTAACTTCATGCTCGATAGAGGTACTCTTAAATACTTAAATGGCATCTTATGTAATATCTTGTGTCCTCCTATGTGCTCTATTTGTTGTCAGTTAGGACAAGTTGAGTTTCCAAGTGCTTTATTCATTGTCAAATGAGGTCAATAGAGTAATTAGTGAACTCATAAGAGATTATTTCTAACTCAAACTGGGTAATCCTTAACAATTGGTACAAGAAATGACAAGTTGGTAAATATTGAACTACAAATTGCTCACTTAAATAGAATATCTCTTCATAAGATATTTTCTCATGACTTTCCTTTCCAATTATGCCATTATTAGTTAGAGAATAAAAGAAGGAAAAAGAGAGAAAGTTAGTGAGAATACATAAGAGAAGAAAAAGAGGAAAAGAAGATAAGAGAAAGAGAGAAGAAAAGGAAGAATTTGGAAAGAAGAAGAGGAAGAAGCTTTGAGCAAATTAAACAAACTTTTTCATCAACATCTCATCTCCAATCTTTCACCATTTTCATTAATCTAAGGTGGGTTCCTAGATAGTTATAGCTTTTGGGGGGAAATCCACACTTTTGGAAAATAGGATTTGTGTGAAATCATTTTATATGTGAACATGTTGTTCCATACATGATGTTCTTGATGCCTTACATGTTTTGCTGTGATAACCCATGGTATTTTGTGTTATTGGGTGCATTAAGATGATACATGTTGGTCGTTTGGTTGATTTTTCCTTTACTATTTCGTTATTTTTTTACTAGATTCTACTATTCACGGCAGGTGAGAATGGGCTTGCCATGCGAGTTTTCATGCTGCCCAAAATTATTTGCCCTGCTAAGTTCCTCGGGCGAGGAAGGGTCTCGCCAGGCGAGACAATGGCCTTTGAGAAAAATGTCAATTTTACTTGATCTCGTTGGGGTCTCGCTTGAGGCTTTCTGAGTGGTATGAAATCGATAGTGCCTCCCTAGGATCGCAAGGCGAGCATGACAGCTTGGAGAAAAATGTTTGATTCCTTGTTTCCACCATAATATAGGAATCATAGTTCAAATTGATACGAGGCCAGAAATATTAGAATAAGGTGAAATTCATGATATGAAATGCTAGAGTATGTTATGACATGATTATATAAGGTTTAGGTTGTTAAAAGTTGAATAAGATGGGTTAGAAAGTGAAATTTTTGTGTTGTTGTCCCGTCAATTTCATTGGCTGAGACACATCCTCGCTAGGCAAGATCTATTGTCATGGAAATTCTGACAGTTTTACAAATAGCATAACTTTAATTTCGTAACTCTGATTAAGATACGGTTGAATGTGTTAGAAAGCTTAGTCAATGCTCTATTACTAATGAATTAAATCATGGATGTATGTTAATAATTCTTAAATGAATGATGATAAACAATGTTATGTATTGTTGTTTGACTTGAATGCTTGAGACTTGAATTAACTGTGATGAAAGTGAGATGAACCTAGGATAATAACTAGGTGAATGAACTAGTAATAAAAACCTATGTTATGGGGATAACGTAAGTGTGATTCTTAGACGTAAAGGTACCTCGATGTGTATCGTGGTCAAGTAGTCTCTTGAATAATGAACTAATGGGATTTATATGGAACATGTGTGATTTATATTATGAGATCAGTGAATATGAACACCTAGCGATTGATGAGAGCAATCACGTGTAATATTGATGAACTTAATCACATATTTGGAAATTACCATTGATTATGCACATCCCAATTTAGGCACTTATGTAAAGTAGAATTGGGATTTGGCACCAATGATTTGTGCCTCTGAATGGGTTTAAGTAGTTTCAAGTCCCATACGATAAAAGATACTCTAAGTGGTTTCGAGTCCCATACGAGTAACGATTCTTGAAGTGGGATTGAGTCCCATGGAGAACCCGAATCCACAAGAAAGTTGAATCGTATGGACATGCGTGAACCGAGCCTTGCCATAGGCATATGTCTGATCGGGGATCAATGTTTCATGCTTTAGAATAGTGATTTATTGAGTTATGAGAACTCAAGTTACATGTTTCCAGATAATGCGAATATCCCTTACCTGCTTAAGTCTTAGTTACGTTGTGTAAGTGACACACAAGTAATGCAAGATAAAGACTTGAGTTAACAATTGATAAGAGATCCCTTTAGAGCGGAGTGGACCCTTAGGATACGAGAACACACTGAGATTAATTATCATCTCACCCCATTACCATTGTTGTTTTTTCAGGTGTTTATTTGTAGGTTAAAGGCAAGAAAAAGTTGTCGGATGATGTTTCGAAGACTTTTGTGACTGTGATCTTCCGTTGTGGTTTATGTGCAATTGTAGATATTGAACATAGATCTTGGTTTTTTATTAGGCACTATTGTATATCATGTGTCATAGTTGAGTATTTAATTCTGGACATGTACGTATAATGATGTCGTTAGGCACTTGTGTTGTATCAGTACCAATTAATACTATGTATAATATATTTTATAGATGTAAGCTATATAGGGTGTTACAATTGGTATCAGAGCAGATCAATTCTTGACCTAGCCTTGAAACATCATAGGTAAAATCAATTCCTACCTCATATGTGTGATTTGCCAACATGATTCTTAATATCACGGTATGTAATATTGGGCCTGATCAATCTAATTCTATGTGCATGGTAGGTAGAATCATGGTTGAGCGACCACGTGGACTTCAGAAGTTTAGCAGAGCTTGTGCCTTGAGAGTAGGCTCAAACCAAGAGTTTTAAAGTAAGGAGTACAAATGAGTTCGGTTGAAGTCGTAGTGAGAGATGTGATTCAGGTAATGTGGAATTACAAAATGGCGCATAGTTCAAGCAACCTTATAGTACTACAGGAGTTTGAAGTTAAAGATCTATATCGGATGAATTCGTTAGAGTTTTGAGAAATGAGTAAGCCTATTAGTAGAGCAAGATTAACCCACTATTATGGTACAAGTATTACAAAAAATCCCATATATTGAGGGAGAAAGGATGGTTAAGTGCAAAAGTTTAAGAGGGAAACCAAAATTGTTTGAATCTAAAATAGGAGGACCAAAATTATTTAAATTTAAATTAGAAAGACCAATTTCGTAAATCAGATAAAATAGGGGAACTGAAATTATAATTAAGCATATATATATATATATATATAACTTTAAAAAAAATATTTTATTTGTTTTGATTCTGAATATTGATTTAAATTTATCGATTTTTTTTAAGCGGAGACATTTTGAAAGTCACATTATAGGGTGATTATGTTTTAGTATTTGTTCAAAAATTGAAAGAAAAAAAATACAAGAATGATGCTACTGAACCAACTAAGGGAGTCTTCACAACCAATATCATGAAACATTATCGTTGTTGTAACAAATCATCCTGAGTGAATTTTCATTTTAAAAGTTATTTTATATTATCTATTTTATTTCAATTGAGTTTTTTCTTAGGTGAATTTTATGTGACATCTTCAAAATCCACCACAATATATATCAACATAGATACACCAGAAGCTTTGACACAATCGACTGAGTATGTTTATTTTTTTATGAATTTTTTATTTTTTTAATTACCACACATTATACTTATATTTATTACAATATCATTGAAGGGGTGACAATGTTGTTGTTCATGGAAATAAAAATATATATTTTCCTATTATGGTTGTTTCTCCCAAAATTGACAAGGAAAAAAAAACTATATTTGATATGTTGTCAATAGCTATTTCGGGGACTAATATGGTGAGAAAATGTATTTATTGTAATACATTATTCATAAATAATCTATTTATTTTATTAAAATAATAAATTTGACATTTTTCGATTTTATGCACAAAATGTTTTCTACCTATGTGATGCAAGAGTTGATGATATTTTGTTAAAAAAATGAATAATGTTATGTTTCATGTCCTAATTAATTGTATGAAATATGTACCGAAACAAAATTTTAATGTGAACATTGCTTCAAAGATGTCGACTATCCAAGGACCAGGTACTCTTACTTTTCATTATATAGCAAAAGATGTTTCTTTTTTACATGTGAAAATAATCAAAGTACATGTTGAATTTAGAATGATTTAATACCCTTTTGTTGGCAAAGCTTTATGCTAAGCGCATAAGCTTGAGGAGGGTAATTTCCTTGCATTATTTTGAATTAACCTTCAAAAGGCTTAGAAAAGCCCTGTTATAGGATCAATACATGTCACTGAAGGAAGGGGCGGTGAGAAGCTTATATTTTCACTTTCCATCGTGCTTTATTTCTTTTTGTATAGCCTTTCATTGAGACACTGCTCACATTAGTACATGAACCGCCCTGTTTGATCTCCACTTGTTTTACTGATTATGAAAAATATAAACACTTACTTCCATGCTATGATTCAATTGGTTGTGTTGATTGTATGATAATTAATTAAAATCTATGGTGAAAAGTTAGGCTAAACTTAGGTTTGTAACTAGGTATATGAATTAGAAAGATAATTTACGTTATGAAAATGACTTAGGTGGTGATGCTTGGATGCAAAGGTACCTCGGCGTGTATTACACGCGGACGAGTAGTCACATGAGTTATGACTCAATACACTTTGTATGGAACCTATTGTGATAATATGAGAATTGGTGGATGTGATCACTTAGTGATTAATTAACTCATAAAATCAAATTTTCTCAATTAAAAACCCTTGATCAAAATCGAGGTGCGTATTTAAAATCCTTCACTTCACATCATCATCCACTCCTCTAATAAAATCAAAACAATTTCACAAATAAAAGCAATCGCCACTTTGAGGTCATTCTTCAAACCTAATTGACTCATTGACAATCAATGCGAATAAAACCTTGGTCAACATCAAGTCCATTTTCAATCCCCAAAACAAACCAAACCATTTTCAAAAATCCAAAACACCCGATCAACATCAAGTTTCTTTTAAAAATCGAAACCCATCCAAAAACCTTTCACCTAAGATAGAACTTCTCCAACACTCATCAGTGTTGATTCTCGCTTCCAACAGTCGTCCGTGTTGATTCTCGCTTCCAACAGTTGTTCGTGTTGATCCTTTCGCTTGTATGCGAACCTAAAACCACCTAGCATAGTTCCAAGAACTACGTATGTCTTGAGTTCCACCTTGTACCAGAGTATACGTATGAGCGAGATCCAATGTCTCATCAGACAACCTTATTGCTTGTAGATACAATGTCATATTTGTCTCCTTGTCCAAGAAACTTAATATCAAATTTTCCCCTTGCCTTAGCTCCACATATGTATACGAGTAGGCATAAAATCATTGTCGTTGTGTTTGTCAACAACAATTATTGGGTTCAGGTAAAATTGAAACCTTATTGCCCATTGCCTCCTATCACTAAATGTTTGAGACGAAACTATACTGAAGATGTAAAAGTATGGGAATCAGCATATGTGGGACGCATTAGGCACTAGGAAGACGAAGTTAGGAAGTCATCCTAGCTTGTTTTGTATTCCTATATGTAACACGTTTTCCATTTTATGTACATATTTTATCGGGTAGTTTATTTATCGAATTACTTATTTGAGAAAATTAGGGAAAAAATAAAAAAAAATACCTCATTGTCTATTGGAAATTTCACATTTTCGATTTTTTTCGGTGAATACTAAAAATTTCATTCAAATTTTCGATATCATAAATTTCAAATTTTCGGTATTTCACCATGGTTTCGTGGCAAATTGTAAATTTTCATTGAAATTTCCGTGTAGTTTCCAAATTTCCAATACAATCTCATTATTTTCGAAAAATCAATAACCTTAGCGAAAGGTATAACAATAATAGAATGCATAACGTAGGAGTATCAAATATACCCAGAGGCGGAGCCAGGACGCGGGCTCAACGGGTGCAAATGTTTTTATAAATAATTATAAAATTATTTATATGAATAAATATATAAAACTATAGTTTTTTAATTTTTTTTAACATACAACTATTTACTTTTTAGATATTATATTTTAGTTAATTATAATTAAAAAATAATTAAATAAATCTAAATGTGGAGCTTATTGATATACTTTTATAAAAAAACAAGTTAATGTAAATAAACAAGTTAGAATATAATAAATGTTAGATATTTATTAGAATTCATTTTTTTTACATATTTTTATTAGAATTCTTTTTTTTAAATAGGTTAATAAGTGACAAATAATAATTTGTTAAAATCATCTAAAGTATACTAAAATTATTTTTTATGATAAAAAATGAATGTCATGCAAGACTCTCAGGTTCAAGATCTAAAGCATGCTATAGTTATTTTTTATTATAAAATATGAATGCCATGTCAATGATTAAGATATATTAAATTATTAATTTATAATTTTATTTATTAACCGTGATTGACTATGTCTTAGAGAAATAATTTTTGTTTCAAATATAAATAGAATTGCATTGTTGCAGTTGCAAAATAAGATATTTAAGTGTAGGGAATGTATTATTCTAATGAGGAATAATGAGAAATAGATTGTTTCACTTGTGAGTCTATGAGTCTAAAAAGTGTAGGGAAATAAAATCAGTGTTGCAGGTCTATGGGTCCAAAAAAGTGTAGGGTGCAAAATTAAATATCTAAGGTGGGATAATAGGGATAATTTCAAAAAATACAAGGGGTGCAGATTAGAGCTGGCAATACGGGCTCGGGCTTTTGGCGGACCAGGCTTAAAAGTCCGAAATTTAAAGAGGCTAAAATTAAGTTGTTCAAGCCTAACCCTTCACGAATTTCGATTATTTCGAACTAGTCCGAATATATGTAATATTTATTTTTAAAATAAAAAAATTGATATATCATATAATAAAAATTAAAACGGGCTTTTGGCGGACCAGGCTTAAAAGCCCGAAATTTAAAGAGGCTAAAATTAAGTTGTTCAAGCCCAGCCCTTCACAAATTTCGGTTATTTCAAACTAGTCCGGATATATTTAATATTTATTTTTAAAATTAAAAATTTGATATACCCTATAATAAAAATTAAAATATATATGAATATTGAGTATAAATTTTTTTTTTAACTCCATAAATAGTATCTAGAATAAACCATCACATAAATATACCATTTCAATCAAATAATGTAAATTTTTCAAAAATGATCCAAAGGGGTTTTAAACCCAGGACATTGGCATAACAACACTAAAGCCTTTCCACCAAACTACTTTTATTACTTGTAAAAATTTTGCAATTCATTCTTATATATTACATAATGAAGTAATTTTTTTTGAAATTTATTTTATTTTATTTTGAGTTTTGGTAATAATTTTTGTTTTATTCTAATAAATAATAAATAACTGCAAATATTTTACTAAAAATTTCATATTATTTCCACTATGTAATGTTTCAAATATTTAGTATTTACTAGTCTTCAATTTAAAAAAATTAATAAATAAAATATTTAATAAACTAAAATAAATAATTCAAATATTTAATATTTTAGACATAATTAAATATATACATAATAATATTTTAATGGTTGATAAATATTAACGCTAAATATTTCATAATATTTCAACTATTAAATTAGTATATTAAATATGAAATATAAAATATTTTAATTTGTAATAATAATATAATATAATTAACTAATAATTAAAATGTTTTAAACTATTTAATATATATAAATTACTGTATATTATTATTTATTTAGAACAAAATAAAAATTAATACCAACGCTTATAAATAAATATATTGTTGCTTATAAATAAAAAAATTTGCTGTTTACAAAACAAAAATTAGAACAAAATATAGAACAAATATATTGTTGCTTGTAAACAAAAATTAATACCAACACTTAAAAATAATTATATTGCTGCTTATAAACAAAAAATTTAGACAAAGTACTTACTGTATATAAATAAATCTTACTAACAACAATACATTACGTGGAATTATTGTATATAAACAAAAGCAAAAAACCATAGTAAAAATTCATTCGAACTGATCTGAATTCAGTTTCAGTTTTAAGTCGATTCTAAAATTATTTGTACATTATAGTTTGGTTCACTAACCAAACATAACGATTAGATTATTTTAACTTCAATTCGATTCGATTTAAAGTTTGGTTTTTAAATTTTTTGAACAACACTACAAAAAATACACTTAGCCGCCACCAATGATTTTTTATTCTTGTATAAATCTATAAATCTTAGTTCTCTTATAGCCGTCATCTAATTTAATATTTTCACCCACCTATCGACCCCACATGCATGAATTAGATCTATCCAAAATCACAAAAGTATCATGCTTAGTCTTTAGTCAATATTGCAACATTAATAAACCACACTATTTTAATACCAACAAAAAATGATAGTTCACCTAATTTTTTTTTATTATCTTATACTTATAAATTGGGAAGCAAACACAAGGAAAAATGTCAAATTTAATCACAGTAAACATGGAAAATTTGAGAGTATGCCTAGTGACATTAACATTGTTGTGTTTGATTGCAACAACAATTGCAGAACAGTGTGGAAGACAAGCCGGGGGTGCAACATGTCCAAACAACCTTTGTTGTAGTCAATACGGTTACTGTGGTGACACCGATGATTACTGTTCACCTTCTAAGAATTGTCAAAGTAACTGTCGTGGTGGTGGTGGTGGTGGCGGCGGCGGCGGTGGTGGTGAGAGTGCTTCTAATGTTCGTGCTACTTATCATTACTATCAACCGGAACAACATGGTTGGGACTTAAACGCTGTTAGTGCTTATTGTTCAACTTGGGATGCTGGTAAGCCTTATTCATGGCGTAGTAAATATGGTTGGACTGCTTTTTGTGGACCGGTTGGACCTCGAGGTCAAGCTTCGTGTGGAAAGTGTCTCAGAGTAAGAACTGAATCCTATTCCTTTCTATATATCTAGGATTTCATATACTCACTTATGATCAACGGTGTGTCTGGTGTCTGACATTTGACATATATACTTACTTATGATCGATGGTGTGCCTGGTGTCTGACATCTGACATATATACTCACTTATGGTCGATGATGTGTCTGGTGTCTGACATCTGACATATATACTCACTTATGATTTATGATGTGTATGGTCTCTGACATGTATTTGAATGCAGGTGAGAAATACCGGGACAGGAGCACAGGAAACAGTGAGAATTGTAGATCAATGCAGCAATGGAGGGTTGGATTTGGATGTTGGTGTGTTTAATAGAATAGACACAGATGGCAGAGGATACCAACAGGGACATCTTACTGTGAGCTACCAGTTTGTGGATTGTGGGAATGAGCTGGATATGATCAACCCTTTGTTCTCCATCATGGATGCTAAACAATGAATGTTTCAATATGCTTTCTCTCTACCTTTGCATGGTAGTAATCAATAAGTGATTGTGTTTTAGTAACTGAGTTTGATGCTAAAGTCTTTCTGTTTTGAAAGACAAGTTTTCAAATATGCTTTTACAAGTTGGTTTTCAATATTTTCTAATTCATGCATTTCTTCCTTGGCTACATGATACTGCGTGAGATCTTCATCATTGATTTTGGTAAAACAAATTCACTTTTGTAAGTTAGATACAAATAGATAGTTCAAAATACAACTTAGGTAAAACAACCTTGTGACACAACTATTCAACAATTAAGCACACAAAAATCCACATAACCAAACAACATTAAACTAAAGGGATATTATATTATTGTTCAAACAACCATGTGTAAAAATAAGCATGATATAGTTTTGCAACTAGGTGGGATTCAAAAACATGTTTGTTTTTGCAGACACTTAATAAAATTAAACATGATATAGTTTTGGATAATTTATGGATCCATTTTATTGAAAGTTGAAACTCCTTTCACAAGTTAAAATTAGAGCATATATAAATTTATTCACTCATTAAAAAGAAATAGACCGATCAATTCAAAAGGGCTTGAAGATTTAATTTTTGTTCATTCAAATCTTCATATTCTTTTGAGAAGGAGTAAAATTTATAATGAAGGAGAAACAAAAATATAAGATTTTGGTGGAGATGAATGAAATCTATTTGACGAAACTGATATTCTTAAAATTATTAGTCTTTCAATGAATCAGAAATAAAAGTAAAAGTTACTCTTTTTAATGATATAGGAGAGGAAAAAATATTCATATTTAGCAATGATTCCATGATTTATGAACACTTTTAAAATGTGATTTATATATGTTATTGTACTATTGAGTTTTTTAAACAATTTTTTTAAATTTTTTAATATTTTGTTATTATTTAAACAATATAATTTCTTTGTTATTTTTATAATTGTATTGTAAAAAAATTATACTCACGTATTCGTACTATTAATTTTTAAAAAAATATACATTGTGTATCATATACATATATGTACCCGTACCAGGTACTGGATACGTACATGTACCTTTGCAACATAGAGCAAAAGAGATTCAACAATGAGATTTTTTCATTGGAGAGAGAGCAACTAGGCGATATAGTTTCTTTGTCGGAGAGAGCAACCATGTGACATGGTTTCTTCGAATGATTTTATTTAAACGAGTATTTATGTTACTAAAAATAGACAAATATTTTAGTTGGGTCTGAATATCTTCGAATTTAATTTTTAAGAAAATTAGTTTTATCATTAAAAAAAATAACTGTGTAACTTGTGCTTCTTTGTCCGATTATCTTTTATTTCTATATAAAATTTCATATTTACAATTATGCTATGTGTTAAAAAATATAAATTTTATGTATTTGCAATTTAAAAGTTTTGTTAATATGTCTTGTTATTTGATAATTGTATAATTATACCATATGTGTTAAAATAATAAATATAGAGAAAAGAGAAATAAAATAACAAAACAACAGATTAATGTGGAGATTCAGTCAACCACTCTTAGTCTCCAATACACTTGCATTCTCTAAAGCAAATATTTAACTATCCCTCACAACACTCTAAAACAAGAGTATAAGAGAAAATATAAAAAAAATCAAATAAGCTTAAAGTGCTTTTGATTGCTACATGTTGGAACAAAGAACTTGAATCCTATATATATATATATATATATATATATATATATATATATATATATATATATATATAGCCTCAGACTTCCTCTTCCTTCACAAAACTAAGCGATGTGAGACTTAGAAGAACTTTAATCATATATATAACCTTGGATTCCCTCTTCATTCACAAAACTAAGCGATGTGATATCTTCAACATGTATATTTTCAACCAACCCCAACAATCTCCACCTTGATTGAAAATAATACATAAGCTTTTATTGTCTTCATCAACAATCATACTCCACCTTAAGAGTATATTCACTTGAAGTTACACCACTCCAAAAAATTTCACATTGTTTTCACAGACAATTATAGTGTTAAAAACTATCATACTTCACTTAAAGAAGAGTATACTTCACTTGAAGATAAACCACTTCAAGAATTTTTACATGTCGAAAATCAGGTTGAAACTTTATGGTGCAACTTCCATGTTGGTAGGAAGCTCTTCAACCATTGACATAATCTCACAACACACTTTGCATTAATGTCCATGTATTAATCCGCTAGCAATAACTCGTCCTTTTTCATGACAGCAAAAATGTCACGAGGATACACTTCTCAATTTTCAGATAAGATCATCCTCTCTCACAACGAGAGGGATATTGCTAGCATTTGACTTAAAGTCCTTCTCTGACGCTACCCAATCATGACACTTATACTTTATATGTCTAATCTTTCCACATTTCAAACATTTCACACCTATTTAATTGTTTTTCTTCATATAAGGTCTTCCTCTAGCATCCAACACTGAGTTTGATGAAGTATTATGCTCCCATATATCAAAACAGGTTTAATATGCTCATAGGAATGAAAGAGACTTATGAGTCTTAAAGTTTTATCTTCATCTTCAATCTTGACTCCAATAGTTTATAATTCAGAAACAATACCATTGAGAAAACTTAGATGATCAGATACTTTTGTAGGTTCATTCATACGCAAGATATGAAACTGCTCCTTCAATAACAATTAATTTGATATAACTTTTCCTTGATATACCCCTTCAAGTTTCTTCCAAATCTATTTGATTGATGATGTACTAAGAATATTTGCAAGAATATTCATAGCCAAAGACATGCGGCTTGTACTCGAAGCTCTCAAATCTAGTTCCTTACACTTCTCGTTTTCTATGTTGGAAATGTTTCCTTTCAACGCCTTGTGTAATACTAATTGTATTAAAACATCTTTGTCTTGAATTTTCCACAAGCCAAAATTGATTCTTTCATCAAATTTCTCTAAGTCAATCTTCAACGCACTTGAAAAACTTGACATTACAACCAAAATCTTTCCTGCAGCAAAACAAAATTTTCCTAACCAACACAGAGTATAAAATTTCTTTTCTGATGTGGAAGATCAGACAAAATTGCAACCACATAGCATACTAAAATTTAAACTCCACCAAACCAAGACTCTTGATACTACTGGTTGGGAAAATAACAAACATAGAGAAATAGAGGAACAAAATAACAACATAAGATATTAACGTGGAAACTCCTAAATCAGAGAAAAACTGTGACCTTTGTCAAATGAAAACCAGAGAATAACACTATATAAAAATTGTTGCAACATATAGACTACATTCAACCACTCTTAGGCCCCAATACACCCATACGTTCTAAAGCAAATATTTAACTACCCTTCACATCACTCTAAAACAAGTAAGAGTATAAGAGAAAATGTAAAAATAAAATACAAGTTTAAAGTGATTTGGATTCGTACTTGTTGGAGCAATAAACTTGAATATTATATATAGTCTTGGACTCCCTTTTCCTTCACAAAACTAAGCGATGCGAGGCTTAAAAGAACTTTAATCATATATATATATATATATATATATATAACCTTGGACTCCCTATCCATTCACAAAACTAAACAACGTCAGATTTCTTCAACATGTATATTTTCAACCAACCCCAACAATATGCAGTCGCCTGGATCCGAATCCGCCACATTCACTTATTTAACTTTGACGAGTGAATTCGAACCCATAACATTTCACTAATCATTTTGTTAATCTTCTCTAACATAACCTATTAAAATCAGAACGATTTCTAAAAAAATCATTAAAAATCCTTAGAATTTCCCCTTATATTTGTAATAATTCCCTTCCTTAGTCATTTCCTTATTTTATGTGTTTGTTGTTCAGTTCCAATCGAGTAGTCTTTTTCACAGAAAGATAATTTTTTTCTACCTTTTCATCTTCGTTAGTTGTCTTTTGCTCTCATGTTCCATCTTTGCTCTCACCTTATCTCTTGTTCTCGTATTTATCCTAGGGTTTTTCTAATTTAAAATAGTTACAGTTAAATTTAAATAATAATTTATTAAAATTAAGATAGATTTATAGGGAAAAAGATATTCACATGGGGGAAATAAGAAATATAGAAGAAAGAATAGTGGAGATATGAAATAATGGTGGAAATATGAAATATAGAAGAAACAAAAGTATGCATTATTTGTAACTTATTATAGTAAATCTTATGTAAATTCATGGTATAAATTAGGAAGATATTCGGGTTTCCGTATGGGTAAATTTATTTGATATAATATAAAATATATATAGATACGCGTATAAATTTAAAATAAATTATTTAATTATAAAATAACAATGATTATATAAACTCAATTGTATTAAATAACCATATAAAAATAAAGGACCTATGAGATAGAGAAATAAAAAGGAAGAGATGCACGAGGTTTCATATGTTTCAACTGTGGGGAGTCTTATGCATGCTCAAGTTTACACCCGTCCCAACTTAGCATTTGTCGTAGGAGTCCTTGACAGATATCTAAGCAACCCTGGTATAGAGCACTAGATAGCAGTGAAGTGTGTAATATGTTACTTGAAGAGAATAAGAAACTTTGTGCTCACTTATCGAAAGTCGGATAACTTAGAGATCATTGGGTATTCTAACTTTAATTTTACAAGGTGCCCGGATAGGAAACGTTTCACATCTGGTTACATCTTCCTCTTGGGTGGAGCCTAGAGGAACAATCTCTTGAAAGTCTTTCAAATAGACTTTAGTGACTCTCTACCATGGCAGTAGAGTTTGTTGCTTACTTTAAGGCATTATATCATGCAATTTTCTTATGGAACTTTGTCATTGGGCTTACACATCGTTGGGAGCATTAAAAGACCCTTGAAGGTTTATTGGGACAATAGTGCAGTTGTGCTATACTCCAACAATAATATGAGTTCTACAAAATCAAAATTTATTGAAATCAAGTATTTTGTTGGGTTTGAAAGAGTTCAGGAAAAACAAATTTTGATAGAACGTATAAGAACAGACTTATTGCTACTTGGTCCACTAACCAAAGGTTTGACACATAAGGTTTTTCATGAGCATGGTGCTCATATGAGTCTTGATTTTGAGACTGCTTTATATTAGTGAGAGTCTTTTCCTTACTTTTCTACATTGAATATTTTGGTTTTTTTATTTTGGTACAAACTTTATGTTATGTTTGATTTTTCGCATAAATAAAAAACTCATGAGGTATTATTGTTATAACAATGTTAATTTTTTAATTTTTTGTTATGTGCAAGTATTTTAATTTTGAATTGCACCTAAAGAACTTCAATTTGATCTCACTAAAATATTAAGTAGGACCATTTGAAAATATACATGATTTAGAGATCACATTGCATAAAATTTCCATGTCATTCTTCTCTACCGATCTATGTCATAAAATATATTAATGTGGTGGTTGTTTGAGTTCTATCACGCTATACATAAGTGGCGAAAGTCGCGGTGGTCCCATTATTGATATATGAGGTGGACCAGATTGTAAAGTTAAAATTTAAAGATAAATAACATTCGGATGCGCCTAAAGAGCTGTGATATGATTATTAAGATATATCATTCAATTGGCATATTGTTATAATATTTTAAATATTTTAATATTTTAATAATTATTATGTGAGCATATATGTTTTAATTATAATAGTTATTTTATCAAATTAAGTGTCTTAAACAATTAAGTGATCAAATAAAGTTAAAAGACATATTTTATTTCATAAAAATTAATTAATTAATTAATTAGATATGAGTGAATGTCACCATATCGTTCATTTCAGAATAATGTCAATTCTAATTTATTATCACTCTATAAATAGGCTATGGTCCCTAATATATCTCATCTAAGTTGTTTATATCTTACCACCAATAAGATTTTTCTCAATAGATCCAAATATTCTTAAAATTAACTTGCACCTCCTTTAATTTTATACATACTTATATGATTACCTGAGTTATAATTTACCATCCAAACAACTTAGTGTTGAAATAAAAATGGTTTTAGGCTCTGTTTGGCCAGCCCTATTTTGAGCTTATAGCTTATAAGTTTGTATGATAATAAAAGACTTGTTTGATAATAATTTTTTCATTACGAGCTTATAGCTTATTTTACTAACTTATAGTTTATTCTCCAGACGCTATTTTAAATAGCATGTTTTAACTTATAGCTTATCATTTTTTCTTCCATTATTATCCTTATAAATTTTAATTATTTTAAATATATATTTAATTATTAATTAAGAAATGTTATTTTATGTTATTTACTAAAAACTTTAATTGATATTTAATTAACTTATCAGCTATCAGTCATAATCCATCAATCATGTTGCCTTCGAAGTCACACTTTAATGGTATTTAACGAGCTATTATCAATTAATGGTATTGGACATTAAACCAATAAAAATTAATAATTTTTTTTATCTTTATCAGAAATCTATGATCATCTTAATTAGAACTTGATGGTTAATTTCTCCTAAGTTTGTCCAAATTATGTATCATTGTATTTCATCTGTCTTATAAGATCATCTTAATTGTATTTTATCTTAATTGGAACTTGGTGGATAACTTTTATGGCAGTGTATTTTAGTGAAGGAACTCAGTCTTTAGGGACCATGCTTATCACCTACCAGCATTCAGCTTATATACAAAAGGAGAATTTACACATCATGCATGTTGTTTATGTACTATTACTCTCGTTTTGATTCTAAAAAGGGGAAGACATCATAGGGTCCATTGGTAGTAATAAGTTACAAAATTGGAGGGTATACATTTAACATTATGAGAAACAAATCAAAAAGATCCATAACATAGAAGAAATTAATGAACAACTTCCCAAGTAGGAACACCAAACACCTGAGTTTTGTCCCAAGTAGTTGTATATCTATGTAAAGTAATCAAGGACCACATAATATGAATAGATAGGATAGGGAACCATCTCAAAGAGGTATGGTCTTTCGACAATACGATAAAGCCATCACAAAGTCCTTAGCCGAAGATCCTACAGATGCCGGAAGCTTTTTCGATGTTGACGCTGTGCAGAACCACAGATCTACTAAGTTATGCATTTGCAAAGATGGGAGAACGGGTTGACCCCGACATATTATTTCCACCTGTAGAAAATAGCACCAAACCATGTCACAATAATGAACCAGCAAAGGCTCAACTAGTCAGACTCGCAAAACTTTTCAATAGCAATCAGGTAAATGTAGAAAGATCTGTACTATGTTGCTTTGTCTCATCTCATGTAGAAATGTCTCAATCAGATAACAAAAAAACACTGATACATAACACATTGAGGACCAAACACATACTAAGATTAAAAACTTTAACTCCAAAAAATTTGAGATAAGTTGAAAACACAAGGTAAAAAAAGGAAAATGAAACGAGGGTATGGCAGTCGTTAAGTAATTAGAATGAACTCACCTCTGCTTCACTAGCAAGATTAAGTTTCTTCATGAGGTACTTTTGAATAAACGAGACTGGCACACTACCATCTCTGTGATGAGATAAGAAAAGAGAGATTATACTGAATGAGCTATCACAATTTTTAGTTATGAAAAATGCAGGAAACAGCAACACATTTTTAGTTCAATAAGGAAGCTAAATATTATGAATCTTCCCAGTGCCCCCATATAGAATAGCACAGCGAATCAAGGAATGAGCCTACTAAGCCAAAGATAGCATAATCTTCTAAGACATTTCAAGATAATCCGATAAGTAAACAATTATGATAACTACAAAATCAGCCGCCACAAGTGTTTGGCATTTCTGTTTAAAGAAGCTCCAAAGGTATGTTAAAAAAGTTAAGAATATCCTCTACATCCATTGAGTAAATATGAGAGGGGACAACATAAGAAAAAACAGAAACTTATTTCCGCTGAACATATGTCCCTTCTCAGCAAATTGTTCCGAAAAATTTGTTTAAGTTACTTGTAACTGAGTACAAACTGCCAGATCAATAGGAGTGTTTTTCACCATTACTGTGGTCATGTACATCATACTAATCATAGAGACCCAATCTGTACAGGATAGAATTACAGGGAAACACATAAGTTGTTCAAGGAGGAAGGGAAAATAACTATCCAACTTGTTACACCTGGCACAAAGAATTGAAGGCTGCAGTGATAGCAGCCCAAGCATGCTGTAGTCGAGGGGTGGACCGCAATTAAGATAGCTTTCTAGCAGCTTCTAATGCTAAAGATGACTAAAACCGTTCTAGATCTCTAAAGTCTAAACTTATGAACTCAACAAACACAAGCCAAATTTGGATGCGAGAAAAGACCATATTAGCTTTTATAGCAAAATTGTTATGAATACGAGTGTTGAAGAGAGAAAAAGTTTGAAAAATAAACAACTAACAAAACATTCATTTTTCACTTAGCTTCACTCACGAGTCATTTCACGAAATTAGATTTGTGTCATTCAACAATCATCTATTTAAAAAGGTGCTTTTTTTTTTATCTAAGATATCCTTCATATGTAAAAAAACAATCTTTTTGTTTTACCTTTACGTTTAATTTACTCCTTGGGAACTTAAATTTGAGCCTAACTAAAGTGGTTAATTAGACTTACAAACATTATATTATAATTCTATTATGAAATTATAAATCAGCATACAAAACCACATTTTCATATCATTTTATAAAACATTTAGCACGAACTGAAAAAATGGGGAAAGGGGTGATTTCTGTTGTGTCGATTCACAGGTTATTTTGCTTGCTAAATTTCAAGAAAAAAAATCATGGTGAGAATTAAACAGAGAAGCAGAAAGAGTACATGAGTTGGAAAATTTACTTTATTCTTAAATAGCAAGCCGAGATCTGTGGCAAGGAAATTTCTCCATTCCTGAATAACAAGGTCAATGCTATGCTTTAGGATCCATAGAATAAAAATAACTTATGATATATAAGATCAATATAATAGAGATTGAATATAAAAAGGTAACTTACTGGTCTTCAGAAGCAACTAATGTAAACCAAATAGGACTGTTTTTCCTGTTGCACCTGCTCCCTGTTGCATCTAACACGAGTTGTGCTGAGGCAGACATCTCAGATGCTGCTGTTCTCTTCTGATTAGCAGGACGCATCCTTTTTCGCTTCACGGGTCCTGAAGGCAAGGTGTTTCCATCCTTGTCATCTCCAAACTTTGTTTTATGTCCATTGCTCTTGTTCTTGGTTTTAGGCATGTGTAATTCACCCTGAACAGATGTAGGTGGCTCTGCTTTGGTAACTTCAGACATCACTAATCCACCGTGAGGAGTAACCGGGGACTCTAATTTGGCAAGAGGAGTCCCTTGTAAATTTGACCTTGAGGACTTTGTTCTATTGGCCGCTTCAACGAGACAGTTCAAGGGCGTCCAGAGATCAGCCTTTCCTTCAGTAAGGTCCATATTGTTGTTTGTATCTTCATTAGGTCTATGCTTCTTAGAAGTCTCAGCTAAGAAAGAACCCTACAACAATATAACAATCATGCACGAGCATATAATCACATGTAACAGTGTCATCATAATTGTTCTAGTAAAATCCCAACCAACCACAAATCGAAGCAGAGCCGAACTTACCAGAATATCTTCGTCATGTGTTTCTTCTTTCTTTACAGAACCTTCGGGGATAAAACTGCATCCACGTAAAGTAGCAGCCTTTCTCGTACCAGTTTTTGTTCTCTTTCCTGTAAAGCCTGTATGTGTTGAAACTTTGGGAGCACTAACCACCAATGATGAAAGAGATCTTTCCTTCCTTTTTGCTGGTAGGGGTATTGAGGGAACAACTTCTTCGGCCTCAACCTTCTTTCGTTTAAATGGGAATATTTTGGTCCTAATATCTTGCAGATTGTGATCAGGCCTGGTGACAATTAATACGCACAAATGATTAGCTAAATCACATTACCAAAAAAGTTGCGGACAAATTAGATATCATCATAGTGATTATAGGAACTTTAACTAAAAATTTCCCGAAATAGATAGTGCAATAAATAAATCAAAGAGATTTAAGGCCTTCAAGCTTTATGGCATCTCAGATTAATGTCATCAATATGGGAGAGAAAACACATAGATTCATAATATGCATCAATAAATCTGAGAAAATAGCTGCAAAATATCACAACAGTGTTGAATTTGAAGAAACCACAAGTTACACAAATTGCTATCCTAAATGAGCTATAACCATAGACACTGAACTAAAACAAAGACGAACCTGAGCTTTTCGACAGGAAGAATACCGAGATCAATGTTGCATACGGGACAACAATCGCTCTCTTCATCGGAAAGCTTGTCATATATACACTTCCTGCAAACTGGAACATGCAATTCAACAACGTTCAATGTAATGCACAAATAAATATCATATTACAATAACTCAAAAACCAACGAAATCAACATAAACAAGAAAAACACAGAAAATCAATAGTTAATTTGACTGCATAGTTGACTTGAAGATGTTAGTCAATCAATCGTAGTAACAAACAAAAAAACACTAATGTTTAACGTTGTTGTCGGCGTGAACAAGAACATGAACATGATAAACAACATAAGAAGAATAGAAATAATAGGAAAAAGGTTGTAATTGAAAGAATTGAGAAAGAAGGGTTAAGATTAAGAACGTAGAATAGAAAAGAATAGAAATCGGAATGAAATCAGATCGAGGGATAGGAATGAATTACAAGTGTGAAGACAAAGGGATATAGTGGTAGCATCTTTCAAGAGCTTAAGACAAATAGGGCATGTCATGCATGCTTCAAGAGTTTCTCTTTTCACTTTCACAACCATCGCATTAACAGCAATGGGATCTATCTGCGAGAAAGAGGAACAGATTGTTGTTACCACGACGTGAGAGAGACCGAACCGAAGCAGTTGAATCGAATGTTGGTGGAAGAAGAAAGACAAGAAGAAGAAACAGCGGTGAAAGAAAGAGCGTAACAAACGCGAAGAACCCAAACGCTTATTTATGCTGTTTTCTTTTCTGTGTCTATCTATTCTATTTACAATTATAATTTTTATTCAACTTAACTACAACACACTTTGCTTCCACCAACTAAAGCATTGTGTTAAAAATTAAAATTGTGATAAAGGGTTGGAATTACTCACGATTCTCCGAATTAAATTAGACGGTCCAATAAATCGAATATTGATAATAAATTTTTCAAATTAGTTCAATTAGTCACTGTGTAGAGATATTAGACATAGAGATAATGAATTATTATCTACGGTAATATATACTATTACTAAAAAGTGTGAATTGATTATGAACAACAACTATAATGCTGGGAAGTGGTTGTAAACTCATTATGACACGTCTCGTTTTGTTGCTCGTGGTACAAGTTAAACTAATGGATTTGGATTTAATGGTGTTTGGAACTTACACAAAAATTATGCATTATCTTTAACTCAAGTATGGTTTGGATCTAGCACGGAATGATTTGGATTTAACACTAAATATGGTTTGCATCTAACACTGGGGAAGTTCGATACAAAGTGAGTTTAGTTTTGATGTTAGAATTAGAAATATTCTAAAAAAATAGATATGGGTTATACTCTCAATCCAAATTAAATGTTATTGGTCGGTGTGATATTAAGTTCAAGTTGATTTTTTTTTTTTCCACTCGGAAACTTCTCAAAAACTTTTGAATATACAATATTTTTTGGATTAGGATTCACGTGTTGGAGGAAGACTAAAGATCTCTCATGGAAGGATAAGAGAATGATTAGGCTCAAGGTGCTTGCAATTGAAAGAAAGTAGAAATTCAAGTAGTAGAGTCAAGATTAAAAGCACTCAAGTTCATCTCTTTCATCTCAATACATTCAACTCATTAAAACTAGAAGTAAGGGTTGTCTTGGGTGAAAATTCGGCATGAAAATAGTGTAGTGACTCGAGAAATAACATGTTGAAATCATGATAGAAATTAGGGTTCTGGATGCATAGTTTTGTGTATTTTATGTAAAAAAATTTAATTGATTAAGGTATGATGATGTTTAGATGATGTAAGAGGTAAGGGATGATCAATGTGAGTTTAAGGATGAATTTTTATTGAGAGAAATGTTGATTTTTTGGATTGCAGGACTTTGAATTGTCTCATGGTTTTGGTTGGATCTGTTAACGCAACAATCAGGGGAGGATCGAGCGAGTAGCATTCTTGTTTGTTGGACATTCCTTTGAGGAACACATCTTTGTGGGAGACACACCACTTCTCCACCTAAAACCTTAAGGTGATAGGTGAGTGGATTCTCTCACTTATAAATGCTCAAGTCACCACATTCATATCCAATGTGAGACTATTTTCCCCACACTCACACTTGCATTATTCTCAACACTCCCCCTCAAGTGTGAGTCCAGAATGTTCCCCCTCAAGTGGAAGTTCTCTCTTCCGCATACACTTGTATACGTTGGATATGGAACATTTTACACTTGCACGAGGGAGCATTTTACACTCGGGACACACCTTTGTGAGAGACACATCACATATTCACCAAAAACCTTAAGGTTATACGTATGTAGGTTATGTCACTTATAAAGTGTTCAATCTTCCCTTATCTAATCAATGTGGGACTTCTTTCTCACACTTGATTCTCAACACTCCCCCTCAAGCATTCATCTTTAGTGAACTTGATCTTGAAGCCTTTGTCACAAAGTTGGCTAATACTAATAAGATCGTGCTTTAGTCCTTCAACATAACGAACATCTTCAATGGATGTGAAAGGTGGTGCACCAACTTTGCCTATGCCAATAATCTTTCATTTGTTGTTATCTCCATAAGTAACATAACCCTTGGCCATAAGCATTAGATTTGAAAATTTGTTGATGTCTCCCGTCATATGCTTTGAACAACCATTATTGAGATACCACAGATTTGATGTAGACTTCAAGCATACCTCATCGTCTTCATCATTGGAATGGTGTGAAGTCAACAATTAGATTTTCACTTTCGTCACTATCCAAATCAGATGATGAACTTATCTCATTGTCTTCCCATGCAACATAGGCCTTTTTATTCTTAGACTCCTTTTTGCCTTTGAAACCACCATTTTTGGAGAGTTTAGGACAATCAGCTTTATATGACATTGCTTACCACATTCATAACAAGTGACATCTTGTGTTGAAGTGGAAGCCCTTTTTTTCCTGAAATGTTTCTTTCTTTTTGCATAAGAAGAGGATTTATCATCTTTACCAAAGAACTTACCAAGTCTTTTCACGAGGAGCATGAAGTTTTCATCTTCCTCCGGCGGATTATCATTTTTAATTTCTTTAGAATCTACTTTCAAAGCGATGCCTTTGGATTTTGTCTCTTGACTTTCATGCTTTTTAAGTCTTCCGAGTTTCGCCTCGTATTCTTGAAGTTTTCCGAACAATGTTGCAGAGGTCATTCTAGATAGATTTTTCTTCTCGCATATTGCGGTTACTTTTGCTTGCTATTCTTTGGTTAAGGATCTAAGCATTTTAAGATTGATTTCCTCGGTAGTAAGAGTCTTACCAAGTGCTTTCAAGTGATTTACTAAGTGCACAAATCTTTTCTGCAAGTCGAGGAAGGATTCTTTGGGCTGCATTCTGAATAACTCGTATTAACTCAACATGTTTAATCGAGATATCTTTACTTCAACGGTTCCTTCATGAGTTTCTACTAATGTATCCCATATTTCTTTTGTCGTTGTGCATGCCGAAACACGAAAGAACTCATCTATGCTAAGGGCACCTTGAAGAAAATTGATTGCCTTTTTGTTAGAGAGGACTTTTTTCTTATCATCGTCATCCCATGAACCTTTAGGCTTTGCCGATCCAACACCATTGACAATATTTGTAGGAACAAAGATAGCGTTTACCTAGACCTCTTCATTGACGTTACAAAACCTTTTGTGTCATCAAACCTTAAACCAATTCCTTACATCCTTCACAAAATCTCTGTTCACAATATCCTCCCCCGTGCTGGAAGTCTTGAAAAAGTTTCTAGATATGATGTCCTGGTGATTTTTCATCTTCTAAACCGTCACCCTTTCCACTTAGGTTTCTTAATTCTTAACTTCATGAAACATGCTCGTAAGAAAGGTCGAAGTGCTCCCTATGGAATGGTATTGAGTCTGGTGTTTAAGTATTTCAATATTCCTCTTAAAGGAGAAAATTCCTTTAGAGGTGTTGGATCCATTCATGGATGTAGACTCAGCAAAATGAACATCCATTTGCTTCCAAATCCTCAGAAACGAAAATGCCAACTAAAAGTATCCATCCCTAAAAAGAAAGTCAGACCCTCCAAAAACCCTATTCCTGAAAAGGAAAAAGTCTCAGAGGAGTTAATGTTTGGGAACTCCTCTGTTGGACCCCAGTATCAGTTCCATCAACTGCTAAAGTCACCAGTAACCCTACCAAAAATCTGTCCCCATCTGGTGAACAAACTTTGTCTCCTATAGTTGAACAAGTCTCAACTACTCAACCTGAACAAGTTATAGAACCACCACCCTCACAAGATGTCTCCTCACCCATCCCCTCATTTGTCACTCCTCCTGACCAAACTATCTCACCTGAAGAAAATATGTTTGTTTCTCCACCCTCACCCTTAATTCATACTGAAAACACTTGCATTGAGTCACCATGTCCTCCCAATCCTCCAAGTGTTCAAACTCCTGTGTTTGACCCTTCACCAAGACAGTCTCATGACTCCTCACCTGTGCCTGACTTAGACCTAAATGTAGACTCCCAACATTACCTGGCTGAGATAAATGATAACCTTGACACGCTCCTTTTCCAACATCAAGCACTCAAACATAGTCAGTCTCTGCCTTACTCTAGTGGTTTTGATCCAAATACCTAAACTTTGTACTCCTTGATACCTTCTCATCATCAAACCACATACTCTACTCCTCCATCTATCCAACCAGATGATGGATCAGTCTTCATACATAATCCTTTTGCACTCTTCTCCTCTCCTCAAAAGGCTGACTATACTTTTGAAAATACCCTGAATAACTTTTTAGGACGAGCTCTCATCTACTACTCATGGACCCTCCGCTCAAGAATGAAGGATAGAAAAACACTTAGAAAGGGGGGGGGGGGGGGTTGAATAAGTGTAGTTTCAAAAACTCGTAAGATAAAAATAATTTGCACAAGTATTTTTATCCTGGTTCGTTGTTAACTAAACTACTCCAGTCCACCCTATACAAGGTGATTTACCTCAACTGAGGATTTAATCCACTAATCACACGAGATTACAATGGTTTTCCACTTAGACAACTTCTAAGTCTTCTAGAGTCTTCTGATCACAACTTGATCACTCTAGGAACAACTGCTTAGAGACCTTCTAAGACTTCTCTAGAGTATACTGATCACAACCCGATCACTCTAGGAACAACTGCTTAGAGACCTTCTAAGACTTCTCTAGAGTATACTGATCACAACCCGATCACTCTAGTCCTTTACAATTTAATGTAAACAAATTCTAAGAGTATTACAATTGCTTCTTAAAAGCGATAATCACAAACTGTGATATTTCTCTTACAGATTTAAGCTTAGACTCACTAAAGTATTACAACAGTAATGTAGTGAGGTTGAAGATGAAGTTTCTGAGCTTTGAGTTGAACAGCGTTTCAGCAAGTTAATATTCACAGAAAAATGTTAAGAATTGGTAACCTTGCTTCTCATCAGAACTTCATTTATATAGGCGTTTGAGAAGATGACCGTTGGGAGCATTTAATGCTTTGCGTATTCCGTACAGCATTGCATTTAATGTTTCACTGTTTTGTCAACTACCTCGAGGCTTGCTTTTGCTGTGACTACTGACATTGCCTTTAATAGCTTCTAACGTTCCTTTTGTCAGTCAGCGTAGCCTGCCATCTAGTACTTGATTCTGATTTGTTCTTTGTAAATACTGCGTTGAATATCATCAGAGTACAAACAGCTTGGTGCAGAGCATCTTCTGATCTTCTGATCTTGATATGCTTCTGAGCATGATTCCATGACTTCAGTGCTTCTGCTTCTGAACTCAAGTTCTTCTGATGCTTCTAATAGACCATGTTCTGATTCTGCTTGACCATCTTATGATGTCTTGCCAGACCATGTGCTGAAGTTGCATACTGAACCTTCTGAGTCAAAGCTTCTTAGCGCTGATTTGTGCATACTCTTTATATATTTCCTGAAAAGGAAATTGCATAGGGTTAGAGTACCACATTATCTTGAGCAAAATTCATATACATTGTTATCATCAAAACTAAGATTATTGATCAGAACAATTCTTGTTCTAACAAAGAACCCTTTGGATCCCTTAATTCCTCCTTTTTCAAGAACACCTTTGAGAATCAAGATCGTAATACTTTCCATCCTTTCAAAACTGAAAAATCAGACCACTGCCAGCTCCTCTCAAGACAACCTCTTTGCACTCCAAAAAGCTATAGTCAGCATTGGTCGTCAAAATCAAGCCTTCTTTGACTGGCACTCCAATGTGTTCCTATCAGTACCTTTTCCTCTCGTTCCTCCACCTGAGATTCCTGCGTTTGAACTTCCTTTTCTTCAAGTCTCCACCAACAAATCTGATACTGAGGAATGATTGTTGGTGTCCCCTACCCCCTTCTTTTTGTTGGATGTCAAAAGGGGGAGTATTACTTAGTATTACTTAAGTTTGATTTATTTCTGTTTTTTTCGTTTTTTTCTTGCTTTTGTTTTTATCTTCTGCTATTTTTATGTATTGTACTCTTGGTAGTCTAACCAAGTAGCTTGTTTGCTTTTTCCTCTTTCAATTATTAACCATGTAAACCTGGTATGTAATGGACAAAGAAATGAGGAACTTTTTGTATTATATATTTAGTCTTAACCAAGCTTATTATTCCAACAAATTTAAAACATCAAACATATTGGCATATAATCAGGGGGAGCAAAATTTAAAAACAATTAGTCTTTGAAAACTTAAATTATCTTCTTTGCAGGGGAAGCTTCCACAAAAACAAAATCTATACAATATTTGTCATCCTCAAAAGGGGGGATAATGTTAAAACATATATAGTTTTGAGGGCAACAAACTATTTTTCTAACTCCTCTACAAGTTTGTGTTTGATATCTTAAAACATGTCATTCAAGATATTAACTCTCTCATAAGATTTTGTTTATGTCCTACAAAAGAATATATCACTATGCCTTGAGTATGTTTACAAATATCATTCAAAAGCCTTCACTACTTAAAACAAAAGGAAACACGTGGACCATTTCTTTTCAAATATATTCAAACATACATAGAGTGTTATCACTTCCTCTAGTTCATCTACTCAAAGGACATAACTCATGAAGCCTCAAAGTACACTTCTCACAAAGTACTCTCAACAGCTATTTATCAATATGACTATAAATACAACATCACAACATACTGCAAAGGCAAGCAAACAGAGAAGAAAAGATCAATCACAAAATTCTTGATAAGTCTTAAAGTCTAGAAGTTCTTTTCTAAAGGAAAGTTCTATCACTGCCAAATAGTGAATTTACTTTGTATCAAAACTTCAATTTTATATATCCTCAAGAGATATATAACCTTGAAAGAAATAGAGTAGTAAAATCTAAAGTGGAGAAAACTTTAGTAAGTGTAAGAGCCTTTTGAGGCTCTGTAAGAATTATCACATTTATCCCTCTTTACGATAATAGTGTGAGGAATAAGAAAATCTCACTGTGTGTGAGGACTGGACTAACCAAATTGGTGAACCAGTATAAAGTGCTGTGTGTTTTCTGCTTTACTATTTTCTTACTTGTCATTACCATTTCTAACTACTCAAATCATTTTTAACATAGAACAAAAAATGGGTCACTAGTCAACCCCCCCCCCCCCTTTTTCTAGTGACATTTCTTGTTCCAACACTTCTTCCCTTTATTTTCGTTAAACCCTAATCCTCTTTTCTAAATTTCTTTTCTTCTTTCATTGTCATTGTGTAGTGATAACAATCTTGTTCATCAAGATTGATAAAAATTCTCAATAAGTTTTGGTGGATTTCCAACAAGTTTGACAAGTCAAACAAACATTTCCTTAAGTTCTGAAAAATAAAATAAAATTGAAAGATTCACGACAACCACTTTCTCTTTCCCTCGTAAAAAAACAAAATACGTTTCCTCCTTTCTCAACTCTCCCAGCAACGACAACAATGATGGCCGGTTTTTGCAACACAATAAATAAAAACGCGATTCTTAAACAACCATACATCTTTCCTTTATCATCCTCATGTAAATAAAAACAACAATATATCCAATCAAAAATCAAACACAACCTTCAACATTATAATCCAAACAAGCACGGCGAGATAATCATGAGAAAAAGAAGGTGATTCGCTAAAGGAAAGAAAAATGGAGTTATTGAGCATAAATGACAGTGGGTGCCTGGGTGGTGGCTGCACGTGGTGGCCACAGATAGCCAAAATTGGAGCGTTTTCGGAGAGAACGAGAATGTATATTTGGTGGAAGAAATAGCAGGAGATATGGCGGCAGATCATGACTTTTTCTAGCGGCGTTTTTTTTTTTTTTGAAAATTCAAAAAATTAAAAAACATTTTTTAAAAATCCAGTATTTCTTTAAATATTTATTAGAAATCAATGCGTTTTCTTGAAAATTTCAGAAATTTTTGTTATTTCTTCGTAAAATCCGGTATTTTTTTTAATATCCGGTACTAGCAAACTCAAAAAGATTCAACAAATTTTTCTAGCCTAATCTTAAAAGGAATAAATGTAAAATCAATTAAAAAAAACAAAATTCTAAACTTGTTTTCACGGAAAGAAGGCCCATACCCATAGTGTGCTTTCTAGTTACTAAAAGAAGTTCCTAATTCCACAAAGCACTGTTTCTTCATCATTATTATGCTTTGATACAAACCCTAATTCCAAGTTCGCACAAACCCTACTATCAACATGTGTTTGACGATGTGGAGTGAGTTACCGCAAGACATCGTTGAATCAATCTCCAAAAAGTTTACAATCTATTCGGATTATCTCCGATTCCGATCTGTATGTCGCAGATGGAGACTTTTTGTCCCTAAAACCCCTCTCCATCTAGAGCTGTCAAACAAGCCCTATTATTAAAAGCCCTAACTATTTGGCCCCATTAAAGCCCTATTATATTGAGCCCCAAATTATTGAGATTTATATTGGGCCTAAAATTTTAGGCCCTTTACATAATGCATCTTTTTTTGGCCCCATTGAAGGGGCCTTATTTTATTTAAAAACTCATAGAAACTTCATTTCCGTCTTTGATACTTTATTTAATAGAAGGCTCGATATACAATATTGAAAACAAGTAGAAAAAAAAAGAAAGGTTATTTGTTTTTTTGGGAAAGTAAGAAAAAAAAGAGTAGTTTAAAACGATCAGAATATCAAAGTGCACAATGTTGTTGCTCTTTAATACTTTATTTATATTAAAATGTTCCAAACTTTTATTATTTTAGTTAGACATAGGATTCGGTTAGAGAACATCTTTGCGGTTTCTGCCTGCACCGTTAAGCATATTTTTTAAAAAAATTATTAAAAGTTATTTAATTTTTTGATTTTTTGATTTTATTTTATTTTTTAAAATTAAGTTTTTTATTTTATTTGGGGCCTTATAGTCCTTTTTCAAATTTTGAGGCCTTCTAATATTGGGCCCTAAGTATTTGAGGGCTTACTTTTTTAAAATTATTTTAGGCCCTTTTATTATAGGGGCTAGGGCCTAAATTTATTGGCCCCTTAAATTGACACCTCTATCTCCATCTACCAACTCAACTCCCATGGCTCATGCTTTCTCACAATTCTTGTTTTGACCTCTCGGCCAACAAAATCCATCAACTCAATCTCGCCCCATATTCTTCTCCTGAAACTCTTGTCTGCGGTTCTTCTCATGGCTGGCTTGTCATTCTCGACGAAACCTCAGATCTTCGTCTTGTTAACCCTATTACACTCGCCACAATACCTCTTCCTAATCTTCCCGTTACACTAAGAATGGGTTTACCGCCTAATATCATGTGTCTTATCAAAGTTGTTTTGTCAGCTAGCCCCTCCCATACAGATGACTTTACCGTATTCGCCAAGCTCCATTTTAATAAGTTTGCATTTTTAAAAAATGGCAATGATTCTTGGGTTATTATGGACTGGGATTGTTGACGTAAATGGAATGATTGCAGGTTTTGATGCTGGTCTTGGTCAGATCTCACACATTGAGATGACTAAAATTAATTTCAAGAATGATCATCGCAATTTAGTGTTGTTCAAGGAGGACATGCTGTTGGTTATTCAGAGTCGTATTTATGATCGCCAGGCTGGTCATCTTACTTATGAGACAGTGGGGTTTAAGGTTTACAAGATGAACTGGAATGAGCGCAAGTGGGAACAAATACAAAGTTTGGGAGAACACTCGTTGTTTATAGGGACCAAATCTTCACTTTGCTGTTGTGCTGCTGATTTTGTTGGTTGTCGTCCAAATTGTATCTATTTCACCTATTTCACCGACTATGTTAATGGGAAAGATGTTGGTATCTATAATTTATCAGACAAGAGCATTGAGCCATTGCCTGGTTATCTGTCAAATTCATATGGTCATTCAGTTTGGGTCGAGCTAACTCCATGATGATATGATATGCTTTTCACACCAAATTTAAGCTTTAGGATAAACGTGAGTTTTTTCATTCTATGATTGTTCTTACTACTGTTTCATTAGGTCCTTCCCATTCTTAGTCTTATTGTGCATTACATTCTGTCTTTCTCAAATGTTATTAGTATATTATTTAATTACCAATTATACTTCTTGAAGTTGATTTTGTTAACCTGTAAGGAAGTTTTTTAGTGGTTCTTAATTTTTACCCAATGATTCTGATCTTTAAACAGAAAAGTATAACATAGTTAAATTATATAACCTAAACTTTGCATTGAAAAGGAGTCTAAACAATGAGTGTGGTTTACTCTTTGGCATGTGAACACTACATATGCCATTAAATATTCCCTTTTCAGTTTCTGCAAAGAAAATTAACCACACCATATATGTGTTAATTTTTCATCAAAATCTCAACCAAAAACTATAAATATAGTATCACATTTTGAAATTACAAGTTGATTTTACCACCCAGAACTGAGGAGAATATACAATATGAGCCAAAAAAGGTGGTACACCACTAAGGAGAATATACAATATGATGTATTCACTCCAGATGTCTATTTCCTTGCCATAACCCCGACGCAGTACCTCAGGAGCAACATAGTAATCACTCACTGCCTACCATATTGAAGTGAAGTATAGTAAACACTATATATGAATTTTCAAGCAATTAACACCAAGAATAATAAAATACTTAATCCTAACTCTTGTACTATGACAACCAACCACATCCATAAGCAATGAACTCCAAGAACTAACAAAAAAATTTATTGAAAAACCAAAGGATATGTTGTTCCATAAGCATAGCACACAGTACCATTTTGATTGTCTTTTAAAGCTTAAGGATGTGATGTTTCATCATTTTCTCACTCAGTAAGCACATAATTGATACCACAAATTTGATGTTCCATAAACTAGCATAAGCGTAGCACACATTTCCGGTTTGCATGTTTAGATTGATTGTAATAAAGTTAGAATTAAACTATTCTATTGTAAGATGAGGTTACTGCTATTTGTGTAACAATAGTTGTTTACAGCTATTTAGTAGTTTCAATTCAACGAAGGTTTTACCATAATTTTGTCAAATTTATTATTGATCCAAATATGACATTAATATCAACTAGAAAAATATCTCCGCAATGCAGCTATTTCCAATCTACGCAAATCAACCTTCTGCATAATATTTTTAATAGTTGAATCGTCAATAAAATATATTTCAAATATATAACATAATAGCAAAATCAATTAGTGAATGAGGAAAAAGGTTCCGCTGATATACCGTCCATCCAAGAGGCATAGAAATGGAATTGTCTTAAAATTTCTAATTACTTTAAATTTTGTAAAATGGAATTGTCTTAAAATTTTATAAAAATTATATTATTTTTTATCGAAAAATAAAGATATTTTTATAGAATAAAATTGTTTTAAAATAATTTATCTATTTATCATTAATTTTGTTCAATTTTAACATTTGGTTAATATTACTCGCTTTTTCCAAAAAGAGAAACTTTCAGTGGATTATATATGCCGTCGTTTTAATGAAATATTGCATTACTCGTACTGCAAGAGTTTGGATTGAAATTTGCATTATATTCTATTTTTTCTTGTAACATTGTATTCTTTGAACTGCAACCAACTACTCCATTCAATATCAATAACATTGTAATAATAATATCATCACTTTATGATTGAGACTTATTTATTTAAATACCTAAAATATTTGGAAAATAAAGATAAACTAAACTAACAAAAACTATTTATGTTGTAGTTCTTAAAGATTTTCATTCATTTAATTATCTATTTCAATGTAATAAATAATTTTAAATTTATGGTGAATATTTTTAAATTTTTTATTTCTGATTTCTTTTATTTAAAAAAAATGTTTTTTATATTCTAAACTTTTTTAAAAAATTCAAAATTATTTTTATTTTTTATTTTCAATTTTTTTTACTCTCAATTGATTTTTTTAATTCTTTTAATGAAAAACTAATTTATATAATTTAACTAGTTTATAAAAGAAAATTGGTTTTGAATCGGTTTTAAACTGAATTTGAATTGTTTAAATTAAATTGTTCAGTTCAGTAACCATATTTTTGAACACCCCTACCAAACCAGTAAATTGATTGTTGTAGTCATGCAAAAACACATGCAAGGTAACTCAACAACAAAAGGAAGAGAATAAAAATTGCTAAGAAAATCAAACTGTATTTACAGTATCAGTCAAGAAACGTAGAATGCAACCATGGCCTGCTCTCTCTGTCAATTTTTCATGAATTCGAAGACATTGGTCACATGTTGGACGATCTCCAGTAGATAAGCCTCTGTATAAATACCTATGGACAGAAAACAGAGGTGGAAATAAGCAAATATCATAGATTATCTACAATAGTAACCAGAAACTATCTACTATATCATCAATCATAGAAATGCTACAGGGTAGGGTAATTTTTGCAAGCATAGAAATGCTGCAGCAAATGGTGTGGAGTTATCAGGTAAGGTTTCGTCTTCGAGGAATTTAAGCATTTCCACTTGGAAGTATTTTCAGTACCAAGGCGAGATAGCACAATTCATGAGAGTCCATTTTTTTAAATGTGTAAGACCATATATGATGAATAAGCAATTAATTTTTTAAGCAACTATTTGAGAACTAAGCATAAATGGGAAGCAATTAAGAATCATGATATTCACAGCCTGGAGAGTTCAACAAACAGTTCACAAAATAAGAATCATGATATTCGCGGCCTGGAGAGTTCAACAAACAGTTCACAAAATACTACTACTACTGAGTCATTTAATCTATAGACAGGAAACTGACTGAGTGAATGATTTAACTGATAGGACTTGAATGAGTGAATAAGTATGGTTTTACCCTATAAGGAGGTTTTGTTTTTGATAATGTGTGAGATCCGTACTGCGAATTGGATGCCTTGGGCAGATTTACTGCTGAGGATGATCGACTCCTCCACACACCCGCTACTGCATTGGGGTAGCAGCCTACAAATACTATATTCCACAAGCAAAGGAGCTAATTTGTCATCAATCAAAGTTCGAGCTAAGAATAAGCCCCCATTTGAAGAATTCACTATATCTAAGGTCACCTCCTTTACAAGTTCCCGTAGCATAACTAAACCTTTTACCGTCACCACTATTGGAAAGATCTATACATGAAGAACATAAAAATGTACCAATGTCATTTCCTTTTTACTGTTCGTCTTCCAGTACACAGAAAGGTATATGAGCCTCTTCACATTGATATTTCCATCCTCCCTTTGCTTCTTCCCTCACACACCTTCAGCTTGGATAGCCTCCCATTTGCATAAAACACAATAGAAAAAAGCTTTCTACTAGCACTTGATGATCCTCCAAAACCTGTCTCTTTTGTTCAAGTGACCCTCTTGTTAGTATTGCAATATCAATGCAGCTCATCATAAATTCAGTTGTCAACTCTCTAGTAAAAACAATGATCTTTAGATCAATTCTCAGGTTGGCTGCTGCATAGAGTTCATCAGATTCTGAGTACCTCAAAGTAATCACAAGAAAGCTAAAGTCTCCCTCTAAAAACCAAGAGCAGCTATGAAAGTAAAAGCTAAGCAATGTCTAAACATTTCTTAAAATATTCATAACACATGATGGCAAACTTGAAGATACTTCAATCACAAGTCTCACTTTCTTCCCGAAGCTTCTAACTACTCACAAAGCCAAGCTTAAACACAAAAATATATTCTCTTGCCCTAACAGAAATAATTCCATTATCAATATTTCCAAAACGCTGGGCTTTTCTGTTGATATGCAATTTCACCATTTGGGCCTTCGCTCCTCAATTGGGTTCTATCATAGGGGGTATGCTAATTTTACTACATTTCACAAGGTGGTTAGTAGGAGGAGAGTGACAAGTGTGATTAAGGAATTAAAGTGAATATAACGAGGTGGAAAGAGACAAAATTCATTTATGTAGAGATCAACACCCTTTTTGAATCTCTCAATTGAGATATGATGAATTTCTATAAGGGCTATTAGAGTCTTGTTTGTTATTGAAGACATACTCTGAGGCTGCTTAGGCCTTTTAAAGTAAAGGTGTGGACGGCTATTTAGACTTCAGATCCATTGAGATCTTTTGCCTAAAATTCCTTTTTTCAGTTAGTTGTTTCTAATTCTTTTCATCACTATCCATTAAGAACAGATGAAACAAAATAATTTGGGAGCTTAAAGCTGCCTCTCAAGTTATGGCTTTGGCTTGGAAATAGACATACAGACAGTCAGACACCGCCTTTTGTGTTACGAGGTACAAAGGCAATTTCATAGCAAGCTGTTTGGAAGCTGCTGGATACAGCCACATAATTTTGAAGTTGTTTTCTTTACTTATTTTAAAGGTTCCAAGAACAAGAAGACTGTAAAATGCTTTAGCTTTATGCAAAAAAATATCTATCAGGTCTAAGTATGAAACCCTAGGTATCAAGAGCCCCCTAAAAAAACAATTCTCAAGGCACTCCGTGTTCGTCCCTCCAAGGACACAGATGCGAGATGCCTAGAAACTCATGAAGCATGGAGACCAGGGGCTTGATATATGGCTTCTTGTGAATAATATTTGTAAGCAAAGTATACCCTCCATCTCATTTCATGATTAAAAGGCTCTTTTAGGCAAACTGAACTTGACAGGAAGTAAACAATCTTCTATATCTTTTCTAAATTCATAACCTATATACAGCATCCTATTCCTATCGAGTGTGAATTAAGTTTCTATCGGTTGAATGCATGGAATCACTAACTATAAACTTGAGATTATCAAAATTATACCATCATATTCCGAGCAAAGAATGAGAATGTATCAAAGTTAAAATAAACATGTAAAAATGAATTGAAACATAATACTGACTTCATTAGGATGTCATAGTATTCAGGATCCAAGGAAGAAAGCATCCCATCGACATCTTTTATAGCCATTATTGCTCTATGCACAACAATCCAATGTGCCGACTGCCAAAAAATATAAAGATACATGAAAAAATACTGCAAATTCAACATATATTTGAAATCTTCAATTGCAACAATACTCACCAAAAAGATTTTTTTTTATTAAAAAAAAAAAAAAACTAGTCTTTACATGTGGAAATCAGCTTAAAAAACACTGAATCAGTTGTAATAACTCAAATCAAGTACAAGCACAAAATGGTAATAAAGTATCAATTTTTGTTCAAAAAATGCAAAAATAGATAAAAAGGGTAAGGGGGAAAAAAGAACCTTGCAACGCTCATCACTAGTCATGGCATAGGTACCTTCAAGAGCAGTTTTAAGAGCTTCGACGGGTTTAAACCTAAAATTGCATAGAAATGAATAATGATTATATATAAAATTTCAGTATTTGATTCGAAGAAAAAGAGGGGATAATGATGTAACTTACTGTTTGAGTAAGCTTTCGATCTTGAGAGTTTTATGTTCAATTCTAGTGATAATCGCTTCGGCATTATCCGCTTCAACGAATCCTTCCGACCCTGCCATTGATCTTCGCTGTTTTGCACAACAAGTTTTTATTAACAACACATTGAAAGTGAATTAATTTATGTTTAGATGACTAATGTAAAAGTGATTATTATAATTTACTTCTTTCGATATTATTCTTTGTATCAAAATTGACTGTAGAAGTACAGTTACAAAAATTATATTCTTAATGTGTATTTTAGCTATATTTCATTTGTATTTTATATAACTATTTAAATTTATGTTATATTATTAAAAAATTTAATATATATATATATATATATATATATATATATATATATATATATATATATATATATATATATATATATATATATATATATATATATATATATATATATTAGAGTTGGGTTCAACTCAGGACTTTTGATTAAACTGAAATAGATCATTTATCATTTCATTTAAATGCTCTTTATTTTTAATTAATTATTAATAAGATTAATTTATATGCATTATCGGTGTAAAAAGTTTTACACGGTCAGTGTATCACAACTACTCATATATACCATAAATATAATTTAACAATTATGATTAAAGGACGGTGTAAATTTACTTTCGATGTATTTCAATTAAATTCATTATTAATTTAAAAAAAATGTTATTTATACATCAAATATATACACTACACCGTTTTCAAATACGTGAATAGTGTATTCATATTATTTTAACTTTTTAATATATTTTTCTCTAAAACTACTTTGATTAATATTAAAATTTGATTAATACAATTCAAAGTTTGGTTAATATATATTCTAAATAAAAAAATTAATGTATATACAACTCAGATTTTGGTTAATATTATGTATAAAGTTGGTTAATATAGTTCATAACTTTGTTAATGAGTACTGTAAAAAAAACTTGGTTAATGAGTTCTCAAACATAAAAATAAAAAATTAAATAGTAAAATAAAGTTGGTTAATAGTGTAAAAAAATTGGTTAATACATTTATAATTTAGTGTCAGAACATGGTTAATAGTATGTATTTTATTGGTTAATAAAATAGTGAAAGTGGTTAATGAATTATAAAAAAAATAGTTGATTAATGACACAACCTATTATTTTAGGACGGAATATCATGGTCACCGTATTTATACGGTGAATAGTATATATGATACTAGTATGTATTAGGTGTAAGAATTGGTGTACTCTAATCATTTAAATAAAATTTTGATTCACATTTAGTTGATTAGAGATAATGATCTCTATATTTTAAATTTAAATAGTTAGTAGTCTCTTGCAATTTTGTATTTGAAATTAGTGATACATTTTTAAAAAATGAAATGTAGTAAGTTTTCGGATAATATTTTTATAGAATTTGAAAAGTAAAATTTATAAGTGGTATGTAACTAAAAATTGATATGTCATAAATTTTCAAGTAAAAAAAATTTAAAAACATCAAGACAGTTTGGACTGAGAAAATGAGGGAAATTTCTTCACCCACCTCCTAATCTTCTTGCTCACCCATGGTGAATTTACAACACTACCCCTTGTTTCGGAAGTTCATTTTCGAAAAGGTACTTTTTTTTGAAAAAAAGGTGTTTTCGGAAATGAACTTCCGAAAACGTGTTTTTTTTAATATAAAATATTGATTTCGGAGATGCATCTCCGAAATAAAGTTACATTTTCAGAAAATGTGGTGTTTCGGAAGTTCATCTCCGAACTCACCCCCCTTGGAGGAATTCGGAAATGCACTTCCGAAAAAAGGTCTGGACATAAGAAAAATAACAAACAAGAACGATTCGCTTTATTTAATCGGATGAAGACGATGGAGGAGACGCTGCAACAGGTTAGAAAGTCCTAATCCTCTAGAAATCCATACCACATTGTAACTTACCAACATAATAAACAACAACAAAAAACTTATGAGCAAACTATACTTACATCATAGTGGTGTAGATCCTTATCAGCCACTCGCAACTGAAAATGATTAGCACGAACTTGAATTTTCCTTCCCAATTTTCCTTCCCAATTTTCCTTCCCAATTTTCCTTCTGAGACGACGGAGCCGACTCTAGAGTAGCCTTCTGTTTAACTTCGGCAGTCAGGCTCTCGATGGAGATCAGAGCCGAACTCAAGGAAGCAACCGGCGCTGCGACAGATGGAACAAACGGCGCTGAAACAGATGGACGAACAACCGGAGCTGCAACAACAGACGGAGGAGAGGTAACCGGGGCCGGAGCATATGACGGAGGAGGTGGATGTCCGGAGGAAGAAGGATTGGAGGTACGTCCACCGCGAGAGCCACAGCCACCACCACCACGGCCTGATCCTGCAGCATTGATGGATGATTGTTGAGAATGTGCAGGAGATGGTTGACTCCGGCGATTTTCGGGATGATTTCCTCCAACGCGGCGAGACATTGTGATGAAAGCAGTAACAAGAGATAGAAAACGTTAAAGCAAAGAAGAAGACTTAGGATCGAAAATGATTTGGGATATTTTGAAAGAAAAATGGGTGAGAAGCTTTTAAATAGGAAAGTGTTTTAGAAGTTAACCGTCTGAGAGTGGTGGGGAGAAGGAAAAGGGAACTTCGAAATTTCAAAAGGTTTTTTATTCTTTTAAATAGGGCGTGGCTGTGGAGCTTCCCAATTTTTGTTACGTAGGCTTTTAAGTAGGAAAGTGTTACCACATTTCTTAGAAGGTAACCGTCTTAGAAGGCTTACGTAGGCACATGTGTCCACATTTCTTACCTGATCAGGAGACGTCATTACAAAAAAATCAAACAAAGGGGTGCGCTGGGAAAGTCAAAGTTCTATGTTTATAATCCAGAAGATGGATAGTGTTCGCGGCGATGAAATCCAAGAATCTACATATTGAAATCAGAACAATCCAAAAACTAAGATGATAAATCCAATACAAAAACACTGTGCGATACAATCCGAAATCAGAACAAAACTAAACAAAACACGTCAAACAAAACAAAAACACGTTATTCTGCCCGACGAGCGTTACAAAATACACATCAAACAAAATAAAAACACGTTATTCTTCCCGACGAGCGAACTCCTCCGAATGAAGATAATTATACCAATCCTCATCCCACTCAGTATCAGAACCATCAGCGTTGATCACGCCTGAAGACTGAGTCTGCACGTCCGAGCCATGGACCCCCAGGGGACGAGAAGCAGAACCAGTCAAAACCTTCTTCTTCTCCTTCACCTCCTTCACCTCCTTCTTTGAAGAACCCTTTCTTCCCTTAGCGCCACTCATTCCTGCGTAAAAATGAAGAAAGAAAGGTCCATGAGACCTCCTTTTATAAAAGAAGAAAGGGACACAAACTTCAAAGAAACAGGCACAATAAACAAAGGCGTTAAAAATAAAGTACTTGCAAATTAAAACGGACACTCCCTACCCTCTCTAGAAGACGCAGTCCTGCGTGCTGGTTGATTGTCTGACATGTTCCTGTAAACAATTGAAATCGATTAATATGCGAGACAAAATAAAAAACAAAAAAATTTGAACTTCTGATACATTTCGGAAGTTTATTTCCGAAAACTGGGATGGAGGTGTTTTCGGAAATGAACTTCCGAAACACCCCTGCGATGGAGTTTTCTGCAACTTCCATGGCAGACCCCTAAACCAAATTTCAAACCAAATCAAAATGCTTCTAAACAACCTAAATACTACTAACAACCTAACCATATATCATTTATGCAATTAAAACCCTAAATAACATGCATTTGAATAATATATCTAAAAATTTCAAAACTTACAAAGTGTTAGGATTGAGGGCTTTTGAATGTTGTTTAGCAGTGTGATTGGAGCCTTGATGCAGCTTTGGAATTCTGTTTGCACAAATTTTCGCCTTTGCCACTTTTTGTTTTGATTTAGGGTAAATGATTGGGGGAGGGGGAGTGTTTTGATAAATCTGCAGAAATCGCAGTATTTCGGAAGTGAACTTCCGAAATAATGTTTTCGGAAATGAACTTCCGAAATAAGTCAATTTTTTCAAAAAAAGACGCTTTCGGAAATGAACTTCCGAAGCAGGGGTATTTTGGAATCTTCGCTGGGGGTGACCCCCATAGGGAGGTGGCTAAAGAAATTTTCAAAATGAGAATCAGTTTAATGAATGAAGTACAATATGATAAACAAAACTACAATGAAGTGTCTTTTATTTTATGTTAATTAATTTAATTAAAGAGATTTAAGGTAGTGCAATGTCACGGTAAATAAATATGTAAGTGTATATTCTTTTTTCTCTTAACTAAATTTTATTTGAAGATGACCATTAAATATAAAGTGTAGAAAAAAGAGAAAAGAAAATATATATAAATAAAATTTAGATAGTTCAAGCATATTTTTAAGAAAGTTTCATGGTGAAGATGACCATTAATTATAACATGATCCTCATTTTTTTTTTTTTTTAAGAATATGAGGATCATGATCCTTATATGTTTTATTGGTAAAATTCAGATAATAACACTATCCTGATTTAATGGGTGAATTGGATTGAATAATTTTAAAGAAGTTTTAATAGATTATTAATGAACTAATAGATTGTTTAGATTCATCCATTAACAATTCAATCCATATCCATCTATTTTGACACCCCTTTATTGAAGACAGTTTGCTGCAACTCTCAATGAACTCTAATGATGAGGTGACTACAATCCATCAAGAAAATTATCCATTTTGAGGTAGTGACTCCAAGACTATGATTGTACTGAAATTGTGAAGGACACTTGAACGAAGAATAGCCAAGGAGCCAACTATAATCAATTCAACCTGGTTCTATTCAATATTCAAAGTTGAGGCAGTGCCAGTTTAGAGTGGTTCCTAATAGGATCAAGGTTCTTCAAAATTCGCTTTCGAGTTTTAAAAATTCTATTCTTGATTAAGAAATTTTGGAGTTGATTAAGAATACTGAACAAGACTTGGATGGGATGTTGAAGAGTCAAAAAGCTAAAACCATGTGGCTCCAACATGGGGATGTGAATATTAAGTTTTTCCACTACAAAGTTATTCAAAGAAAAAGGACCAAATTGTTAATTTTGGAGTTGATTAAGAAATTTTGGAGTTGATTAAGAATACTGAACAAGACTTGGATGGGATGTTGAAGAGTCAAAAAGCTAAAACCATGTGGCTCCAACATGGGGATGTGAATATTAAGTTTTTCCACTACAAAGTTATTCAAAGAAAAAGGACCAAATTGTTTAATGTATAGATGGACATAGAAGTTTAATCATAAACAGTGATATAATGAAGAATTACATTTGCATCGTGTTTTAATAGAACAGTGACAGCCGCTTGTTGAGCATCACCAGCAGCCCAAACCAAAGATGTTTCCGCATCACTCTCTAAGTCAGGATTAATTCCTTTGGACAGCAAATGCCCAAGCAACTCAATATCTCCTGGAACAAAAAGTACAGATTACAACAAAATCAGACAACACATAAGAGAAATAAGGATAACAAACAGAATAGTTTATATTTTACAGAATTGCACAAGAGATATAATGAAATAACTATTTGGATAAACAACTTAATTAAGCACTTATAGCATAAACGTATATCGTACAAGTGCTTATATATAAGTTATTTCTATAACAAAAGATAAAATAAAGTGAAACTTTTTACGTACACTCTATAAGTTTTTCTCATGAGATATCTTGGAAGGATTATTTCTATAACAACAACAACACCAAGTTGTATACCACTAAGTGGGTTCGGCTACATGGATCAAATCACCTAACTATATCATAAAATGTCCTATCAAAAACCATGTTTTTATCCAACTCATGAATGTCGAGATCTTTCTTAATAGTTTCGCTTATAGTTAAACTATGTTCATATAACCTAAAGTTATTTTCATTTTTCATACAATATCCCGGTGAGCTTATCTAAATAATCTAAAAACAACTTATGATATACTATAAATTGTTTTTGTAAGCTCTTCCTAACAGACTCACAAGTGCCTATGCTGGTAGTTAAGCTTAAATCAGTCAATCCAAACCAAACAGGTCCATTGAGCAAGCAAATTGGTTTTATCACAGAACGTAATGAAAAAAGCTAAGAGAAAATCAGGAAAAAAACCTAGCCCAGTAGAATGATGCAACGCCGTAGCTCCTATTGCTAGCAATGGTAGGATCAGCGTCATGGTCAATAAAATACTTACTTAGCAGTAGCAGTGTGTCCTTGCCGTGCAGCATGAATGAGAGCAGTTTCGCCATCATCATCTTTCAATCAATTTGAAGCTTCAAATCCTCTAAAAGGTAGTTAGAAGTCTCAGTCTGTCCTTCAAAAGCAGCAAAGTTAAGTGCTCCACACTAGTTTGCATCTTTGATTGCTTCCAGTCTTCAATAAATCCTTCCCTTCGTCTAACTGTTCCGCAAATTCTAACAAACCAATATACAATTAGATGAAGGAAGAATAAGAAGAATGTGAAGATACAAATAAATTCTTTGATTAATTGATTTACTCTTTAAGAGATCAAGATTTCTAGTATGAGCCACGTTAAGAAAATGTTGAACTTTCTGCCTTACTCGTTATTGAACTCTCTGCACAAGCCAGCCAGCATATATTCCATCCTCCAACAAGGAATGAACTCTTCGAGTCTATATGCTCCTGCCAATACTAAAACTATATTTCTCTAGACCATATTATACGCATTCTTAATGCTCAAAAATGGATATGCTTTCTGATACTAGTTTGCATGCTGCCTGACAGAGTGGATTTCTAATTCTTTTTACTCAGTATCAAGTGCAATATGCAGGGTGAATTGGTAAAGGCTAAAGCAAGTAACGGGCTCAAGGATGCTGTTTCCCGAGAGCAAAAGATCCCTGAGGTGTGTTTGTTTTATCAAACATATATCAGCTTTACCTTTTTCTCAATTGGGCGTGCTTGTTTTATTAAATATGTTACAAACTTACAGCTGTACTATAAAATCTAAATAGCTGCAAAAATATTTTTACATGTTGAAGAAATATGTAAGTCTAATTCAATTATGTGTATTCAATAATAAAACGTATGTAGTACTTCCCAATTTCATTATCTTAAATAAGAAAATACAAATATGAATACAAGAATATTGAACCAAATGAAATAAAAAAAAAATTAGCAGCACAAAAATAAAGTAATGAAGTTTTAACTATCACACTTCACATTTCTTCAACACCTATAGCTTTTCATCAAGGATACCAGGGTGTTCTAGCCAAAAGGCTGATCCAATAATGTCAATATGTTGTACACTGACCTTTCCATAATTTTCGGAAGACTCTCCATTCTCCTGATGGATGAGAGTGTTGTCTACCCTATCCCAAAAAACTGAGGATCCTTGTCGGAACATCACTGGCAATTTATTATAGTCAATAGCCAATTCCTCAATTTTCTTTTGCAGCTGAGCACCCTTTAGACTACGCTGAGCTTCCCTTTTGCTTTTTCCTGATGCAACAAGCTTCCAGAAACAAGTGTTATATTGATTGTTTATGTGACAATCCACTTGCCTCCACGAAAGATAGTCCCGTAAAATCTCAGCAGATGGATAGCACACTGCTCGTGCATCGAAAGAAGGAGGGTAGTTCAACTCACTTTGAGGGAAGAAATCTTTCCATCGCATCACGTAAGTGGATGTGAAGAAAGACACAATGGCTGATATGATTTTACTACCTCTCCTTTCATAAAGAACAGTGGATTTCTTAAGAATGAAACTATACTCATCACTAACCCCATATGCAAAGACTACATCCGGCCTAAATTCTTCTAAGACGGCCACCGCACATGAATTCATCAAGTTAAGAGCTCTATCATCATTTGGCTTTGCAAAATCATGTATTTCAGAAAATCTGTGGAAATGGCATCCATCTATCCGAACTACAATCCATGTAGATGGCATCAACTTGCTATCAAACTCAAAGGACCTCACATATTCCGGTTTCACATTGTTAATCTCCTCCACAAAAACACCAAGCTCCTTCAAAAGAATAGAATGTTCATTCCAAAATCGCGTGCTTGCTATTTTCTTGGAATGCACTATGATTATCTCTCTCCTTTGTCTTTTAACTGGAGCACCCGTTTCTGTGTACTTCACCACAGCCCCTACCACTGTCTTTAAAATACAAGAACCTTGTCGAAATATTGGATCCAGTGTATTGTAATTGACATTGAACTCATCAAATAAAATATCATTTAAGTCACGTTTCTTAGCTCCATCGATGAACTCTTGTGCTTCCCTCTCATTCATCCCACATTCCACAAGTCGCCAAAAGCATTGATCATATTGATTTTTCAAATGACAGATATTCTGCCTCCATAAAAGATAAGCTTGAAGGGCGTCTATGGATGCACAAGCTACAATTTTCCCATGGAAGGAAGGAGGAGAACGCAGTTCCTTCTGTGGGAAGAATTCACGCCATTTTCTCACAAAGACGGATGAGAAAAAAGAAGAAATAATCGATAACACCTTGCTACCTCGCCGTTCATAGAACTTGGTGCTCTTTTTGAAAACAAAGGTATACTCATTACTAAACCCATATGCAAGGACTACATCTGCAAACTCTTCAAGCACCGCAACAGCACAAGAGTTCATCAAATTCAAGGCATTTACATCATAAGGCTTGGAAAGTTTACAAGCATTGATTGAAACAAGGATAAAATTCGGAAACATGACCTCATCCTCAAGCTCAAAACACTTGACATACTCATATTTGCTGTTTGCCATGTTTCACATGAAAATTTGTACATATGTTCTCTTTCTTCTCACAAGAAAACTATCAAACAGTTGGTGGGTTTGACTTTGTGCAAGGAAGCAATACAAGTATTCAAAAATAATAAAGTTCCTGCATCAGTTCATTTACAACATAAACTTCAATACAATCAACTCATTCAATTCAACTGAATAACATTCAAAAAACGTAACTTGTTGTTAAAAACTACAAAATTTCATCAAAAAAAAAAAAAAGTCTTGCGATATCTAAAGTGAGAAACGAATACCTCTGAGTGAAGATTAGAGCAGTTGTTGTTAGCCCTTTGATTAAAGCAGAGAGGAATAATTTGATATGAATAATCGATTAAGAGAGAAAGAAAATTGACCTGAGAGTGTGTCGAAAGCATCGGGAGCCATGGCGGGAAGAAGAAAAAGAATTTTCTCTGCAATGCAAATGCAAAACCCTGTTTTTGAGAATTATTGGGGTTTTATTTCAGTCAAGTATCACATCGTGAAATTAAGTAATTTCTATATGATATATTTTTTTTACACGTGGAAAAGAAAAAAGGAAATAAAAGAGAAATGATATAGAAAATAAAAGAGAAATAATATAGAAAATAAAATCCTATCAGTTAGCGGACTTGGATCCTCTTCTTTAATTTATTCTCTCCAACTATCTTCTTCACATTTATCTCTCTATCTCTCTAATATTTCATTTCTCTTCTCTTTTTATCATTTTTCTTAATACCACTAATTTAATTACACTTGCTTTTGATGAAGGAGAGAAAAGGATGGAAGGAGAGGATCCATGGTGATCAGTTAGCACAATAGACATCTTCTTCCATCCTTCATTCTCCTTCAATTAAAACATGTGCAATATAATGTTGAAAACTAATAAAGAGAGAGGGGGAAAGTGTTAGAGAGAGATAGAGATGAAATTGTGAAGAAGATAATTGGAAAGGAAAAATTAAAGGAGAAAATCCAAACCCGTAAGTTAGGGTAATGATAATTTTATAAGAAGGTTTCCTAAAGATATGTATAACATATTATTATCAACATGAACATATAACATATTTTGTTGAGATGTAAAATATTAACGTATTTTATATTTTGAGATAAGTTTGATAGTTGAAGTTAGAATAACACGTTAGATTTTTTATGTCAAGTTTCTAGGTCATAGGGAAATCATCATATGCGTCATCAGTTCAACATGAAAAGATGTTTGAATAATCAATACTATTTACAAAACTATGAAGACAAGCATCAACATTTAAAATTATATAACTACTTTTGTGTGCATTCTAATGAGACAAATTAATATTAGTGACATCAATATTCAGCATTTCGAATCTTCCACAAAAATTCGAGATACTAGAATTACCGACACTAATACCATCAACATTCAAAATCATATTATTATGTTCTCATTGAATGAGAGAAAATTATGCTTGAGAAAAAATATTTAGCTAAAATAACATATTAGTATAATTTCTCCATTATGAAAACAACTAAAATAAATATTTATTTAATAATAAATAAATTAAATAATCATGATTGATTGTGGGTGATTTTTTTTGTCTCTCTACTTAGACTTCATTTGGCAAGTCATATTTTGAGTTTATAAGCACGTACGATAATAAAAAACGTATTTGACATCCATTTCATTACGAGCTTCTGCCTTATTTTGATAACTTATCGCTTATTTTTAGACGTTATTTTAAATAGCATTTTACCTTATAACTTATTTTTTAGACGCTATTTTAAATAGTGTTTTACCTTATAGCTTATTACTTATAATTTTTCCTTCCATTAATAACCTTAAAAAATTTAATTATTTTAAATGTGCATTTAATTATTAATTAAGAAATGTCTTTTTATCTTATTTTACATTTATCAAATAGTTAAACTGTTAATTTTTATCAAACACTTTAATTATCTATCAGTTATCGATCATCATCCATTAGCTATAAGTTATAAACTGTCATCCATTAACCATAAACTATAAGTTAATTTATCACTCAACCGTTAATTTTACCAAACAAAATCTTATAAAATATTTTTTAATATTTCACACGACTTATAAAAAATATAATTAATTGTATATGATAAAAAGAAATTATGTATGAATTTACAATAATGTCTTTCATTTACTATGTATAAAAACATGTAAAAAATTTTAAGAAATATTAATAAATGATATAAAATATATTAAGAAAAATATCATTGCAGTACCATTTGGTTTAAAGTGATTTGTAATTTAAGGTAGAGAAAATAATTTGTAAAAAACAACTATTTATACTTTTTCTCTAACATATCATACAAATATAATTATAAAAGTTACCGCAAATTATAATTTTATTAATTTAAAATTTAAAATATCATACAAATATTAAAATTTTAATTAATATTTATTTTTATAGAGTAATATATTATTATTTTTAATTATTTATTAATTTAAAATATAAAATATCATACTAATTGAAGTTTTAATTATTTCTATACTTTAATTAATGTTTACATTTATTTAATAAAATATTATATTTTTAATTATGACTAATATTGAAACTTCTTATATTAAAAAATCATTAAAATTACTCATTATATATAATTGACACTTAAATTTAAGTTTCATTATATATACAATTGACACTCAAATTTAAGTTACATTATATAATCTCGGCTTTGCCGATTCAGATCCCTGTTACCTCATCAAAACTCCATCAACAATTACAATTTTGATTCTAGTATGAACATTTATGAATGGACAAATTATTATTTGTTGAATTTTACTTCAAATTGTTTTTATTTTATTTAAAATTATTTTTATTTTATTTAAAATGATAGTTTGTGGGTGAGATGGGTGCATAGTTATTACATAAAAAAAAAAAAAACAAGTCATGAATGTGAAGGTTGGCACGACTTGCTCATGGATTCTCAAAATTATTCTCAATCAGAAGCAAGTGGTGGAAGAATTACAGATTTAGAAAGAAGCTATGGATACTGGGAAATTCTGCAAAAGGGAATTCTATTATGGACTCCTTAATAATACTCAACTTGTTCCATGGAGAAGGCTTATGTTTGATAACGAAGCGAGGCCTCGAGCGATGTTCATAACGTGGATGGCTTGCCATGGTCGTTTGGCAACCAAGCGATGTTCATAACGTGGATGGCTTGCCATGGTCGTTTGGCAACCAAAGATAGGCTGATGCGGTTTGGAATTTTGGACAATGATGAATGCATTCTTTGTGCAGGTACTGAGAACCTACGACACCTGATGTTACTATGCAGGGATATTCACAACATTTGGCAAAAAGTGCTGTCGTGGGTGAAAATTGAACATGTTCCACAAGGCTGGCAGCAGGAATTGGATTGGATGATGCATAAAAGTAAAAATAAGGGCTGGAACACTAAACTCCTGAATACTGCGTTTACTAAAACAATTTATCATTGCTGGATGTATCGTAATGAGAAAGTTTATAGCAAGGGTGGAACCCATACGAATAGATACAAGAAAGTTTATAGTGATATTGTTGATAACATAATACAAAGAATGTGGAGGAACCCTAAGTTTAGAGGAAAGATAGCCCCTTTCCTTTTATGAGTGAGGTTCTGTTTTGTGTTTGTTAGCTGGACCCTTTGGGACGCTTTGTACATAATTGTTTCACTTTTCACTTTGTACATAACTGTTTTTGGAAATATATATAATTTCTTATTCTTCCAAAAAAAGATCGCTTTGTACATAACTGTTTTTGGAAATATATATAATTTCTTATTCTTTCAAAAAAAAAAGGTAGCTCTGTACATAACTGTTTTTGGAAATATATATAATTTCTTATTCTTAAAAAAAAAAAAAATATGAGTGTTATAAATTTTTTTTTTTTTTTGGTTTATAACCACCGGTTTAGTCCGGTTCGGGGGAACAGCTCTGGTATCAAGTGGGTCAAGCCCCCTCCCGATCGCAGTTGCGGGGGATCAAACCGTGGTTCTCCCTACCAAGTCCAGCGCCAATCACCACTGGACCAACTAACGATTGGTGAGTGTTATAAAATTTTAAGAATAAAAAGATGCAATACATCAATTAAATGGCACATCAATTAAATGGTTGCCGATTCCGAATAATGTCTTATGGAATAACAAAAGCTGACTATTCAAATAAATTTACAAAGTAATCTGATATGAAACCAGATATAAATTATAATGACCTTAACCTTAAAAACACACAATGCGCCAATGCCACAGTTTTCAAACATGTTAAATAAGAAAAAACCTTTCTAGTTAGTATAATGTTCTAACACAATAAATTACTAGTAAACTGTACCCGTAAAACTGCAACTCAAAATAAAATACAAAAATGAACAAGGTTTAATCGCAGCATCACCCCCAACGTTTTAATCTCTTGCAAAGGGCCGACTACGACTTATTTTCAGCTGTGCCATGAAATTTCCTTCCAGCTTCAACAGCTTCCCTGTAAAAGATGAATACATAATTAGATACATACAAACTAATGACTTTAAATTAATGAATTGATTAACACTTTGTGTGTGTTGGTAGTAGGCAATGATGAATCACATTATCTAAAGATTTGATCAACTCAATTTGTGATGACTTTGTTCGAAAATATGAACTTAAGACCTTAAAGTAGAAAGAAAGTGATGAAGATACTTAATTGAAAAATGGAATTCGCTCAATAAACTATTAGAGGACCTAAATCATAAATTAACAAAAGCAAAATAACTAAAAACTGGAATTAAGTCTACATAAAACAATGTGAATAGAAGACCTGAATGCGCTTATAAGCTCCCTGTTCTCCGGATCAATTGTTACTCCTTCGTAAAATGCATTTGCAGCTTCTTCAAATTTCTGCAACAAGGATAGCAAAGTAAAGTTAAGCATCGCCAATCACGTGTTATGAAGCTAATGTCAAAGGGGAAAAGTTTGGGGACAACATGCCTGCAACAAACGCCAGGCTGCACCTTCCCTATAACAAGCTTTTGACCAATCTGGTCTTAATGCTCTACAGGCCTTTGCATCAGCTAAAGCTTGCTCGGCTTGACCTAATCTCATCCAACATAGACTTCTATTTGATAGCAATGTAGCATCCCCGGGGTTTAGATCAAGCGCCTGTCAAAATACATTCAAAAGGAAAATAATAGAATACTTCATAAACTATTTAGAATGAAGATAAATGCAGTCAATTTTTTAAAAATAGACAAGATAAATATGTGGATATCGAGTGGATGCTGCAAGGAAACATCATTGAGACATATAACTAACACGGTGAATGGTGCATGAAAAGTATTTCACAAACAAATTTTACTGAACGGGACTAAGTTCAAGAGTTAAATGAGAGATCAAGATTTTTACTTGTGTATAGGAATCTATAGCCGTATAATGGTCATTCCTTTTAAAAGCCTCATCCCCTCTTGCTTTTGATTCTGCTGCTCTCTTTTTGGCTTCTGGTGAAACCTATAGATAAATTTACACACAATTATAATAGAAACCAATGTAAAAGCTGATACACATTAATTAAGAAAACAAAAGAGTGATACTGGAGAAACAGAATCCTAAGAAGAAAGGACCTACTAAAACCTCTTTTTAAAAAGCCAAAAACTTGGGGGAAACAACACAGGTGATGCATAATCTCTGAAGCAATACAGAATTTAGAAACGAGAGAGAATGACGAAAACAGACAATCCTTTCGATTGAATACACATAATTGAATTAGACTTACATATTTCTTCAACATATACAATATTTTGGCAGCTAATTACATTTGATAGTACAGCTGTAAGTATGTAATATAACTAATAAAACAAATACACCTAATTGAGAAAAAGGTACAGTTGTTATATGTTTAATAAAACAAACACACCTCAGGGATATTTTGCTCTCGGGAAACAGCATCCTTGAGCCCGTTACTTTCTTTACCATTTACTAATTCACCCTGCATATTGCACTTAATACTCAATAAAAAGAACAAGAAATCTACTTTGTCAGACAACATACAAACAAGTATCAAAAACTACTAGGTATCCATTTTTGAGCAGAGGATATTAGACTTCCCTCTTATTTGTAACAAAATAAATGTAGAACATGATTACTTTTTGATAACCTATGGATCTACAAGGTATATACTTTGTATATTAAAATAACGCACCGAATACACCTTAACTAAAAGTAAGCATAATTATCTCATGTTCTTGCAGCAATCATATGCCTTAGCTCAGTCGAGCTGGACATAGAAACAAATTAGGAATTTCAGTACCTGCTGCTTTTTACTTTCTGATTGCATATACTCGAGTATCCCATCAATAGTCCAAAAAGGAACAGTGTCAATTTTGGATGTAACGGGGAAGAATATTTCAACTGCTTCACGATTACCCCTTGCAGCTGCAACCTGTATTGGCTTGACACCATCCTGTGATCCAGACAGATATAAAACTTAGTTCCAAATATTAATGGAAGGTAGATTGTTTACCATAGCCAAATGTATTGCATGATAAGAAAAGGGACATCAATGATACTGAAAAATTGGAAAGATCTTGGAAACACAAATACAAGAAACTTGAGTTTTGATCCTGTATTCTTAGGTATATTGGCTTCTTATATAAGTGTATTCTCAGTATTGCTTGGTAGCCATTAATTTCTATAAGGTTATGAGCCAAACAATGAAGTTAGGAAATAAAATCTGTCTCACCTCATCAGCGATATTAGGATCAGCTCCAGCTTTCAATAAGGAATTTATGAGTTCTAGACTCCCATTATCAGATGCAATGTGCAAAGGAGTTGCTCCACCAGCACTAACATTTACTTTAGCACCTGCCTGTATACAATCAGATCCAACTGTAAGACTAGAGATGGAGTTGGACTTGAAAAACATAGAGGAAGAAATCAAAAAAGCAATATACAAATTCATAATGTACGTCATTTATCCCACCATATCCATGGATAAATTACCTGCACTATTCAAGCTAGAGTATCATTATAACTCTACACCATATATTCAGTGTTTAATTATTTGTTCCATGTTTGACATATTTAAATCATACAAACAAACAACAACTAAGCCTTATCCCACTAGGTGGGATCAGCTACATAGATCAACTTTCGCCGTAACGTTCTATTAAAGACCATGTTTCTATCCAAATCATAAATCTCGAGATCTTTCTTAATAACTTCTCTTATAGTCTTTCTAGGTCCTCCCTTCCTCAAATTGTTTGCCTTCTCTCCATTTCGTCTACTCCGAATTTCAATAAGGCCTTACAACTAGACCACTTAATATCTTTTTATTTCACATATCAAAATCATAAACATGATAAATTGTTTGGCAAGCCAAGAATTTCAGGGTTGACAAATTGAACAAGATGCATAACCTGTATTAACAGCTCCAAGCATTCTAACGAACCAGCTGCCACAGATGAAAGGAGTGGGGTAATGCCATCATCGGTTTCAGCATTAGGCTGCAAAACAACATCACGAAAATGAAAGGGTAAATATTATATTTGTAATGCTATTACAATAGTGCTATTCTTTAAAATATCTCGTAAAACTAAAATTGAAAACCTCATATGAACAGGTATACTTATGAAAGAGCATTTGTTCAACCGTTACCATGTAGTAAGTATATTAGTATAAAAAAACAAAAATGCAAACCGGTGGAGAAACATTTTCTGAAGTGCCAAATAAACAAGCTCTAAAACATTTTTTCATTAGAATGTCATGCGTCAAGCAAGAAGAATAAATTAATCAATCCTTGTAAACTATTCAACCAAATGAATATCAACATCAACAGGGCGTATAAATATAAAAGCTTATGTAGCTTGCTCTTATCAATTTGAACAATAAAATTATCTTGTGAAAGTCAGAAACGTTGCTGAAACTAGAGCATATTGATTATTGAAACGTGGTAGAGGAAGAGGACTATTTCTTCATTGACCACTTAAAAGACAATAAAAAGAAAGCAATTTTAGTAAGAAACAGAAAAGAATATGATAAGTGCTAACACCAATTGATGCTCTGCATTTCTAATCAAATGGATATAATTTTCCAATTACTCGGAAATAAAATCAAACTTCTGAAGGAAAAGAAGTCAAATGTACTTCATAGCATCATCAAAAAGTAAATATGAAAAAATGGCACGAAGAATTACATTTGCACCGTGTTTTAATAGAGCAGTAACAGCAGCTTGTTGAGCATGACCCGCAGCCCAAACCAAAGGTGTTCCCGCATCACTTTCTAAATCGGTATTAATTCCTTTGGACAGCAAATGCTCAAGCAACTCAATATCTCCTGGAACAAAACACACACGTTACAACCAAATCAGAAAACACATAACAAGAGATTTAAGGATAACAAAGTTAACAACAAAATACTTTATTTTTGACATAAGTGCACAAGAGATATAATGAAATAGCTATTTGGATAAACAACTTAATTAGGTAGCATTTACATATATCGTACAAGTGCTTCTGCATAAGTTATTTCTATAAAAACAAAAAAATAAAGTGAAAGTTTTTTTGACAAGCTATAAGTTTTTCTCATGAGCTATCTACGGAAGGCTTATATGCCTCTTTTGGATAAAACAGTTCTATTGAGCACTTACAGCATAAGGGCTTGTGCATAAATTATTTCTATATTAACAACATGCAAGCCTTATTTCTATGGATCAAACTACGCCATAATGTTATATAAAAAATCATGGTTCTATCCAATTGATCAATCTCGGGATCTTTCTTAATAGTCCTCTTATAGTCAAACTTTTTTCATATAACCTAAAGTTGTTTTCATACGATGCAATATCCTAGAGAGCTTGTTTAAATAATCTGAAAACAACTTATGATATACAATAAATTGTTTTTTTAAGCTCTTCCAAACAGTCTCAATAGTGCCTATGTTGGTAGTTAACCTCAAATAAATAAATCCAAACAGGTCATTGAGCATGCAAAACTAATTTATCAAAGAACAATATATAAGTTTTTCTCATGAACGATCTTGCAAAGCTTATATGCCCCTTTTGTATAAACAATTTAATTGAGCGCTCTCGCATAAGTGCTTGTGCATAAATTATTTCTATAACAACGGGTCGGTTGCCTGGATCAAACTATGTCACAAATAGTACATCAATCCAACCCATTGATTTTGAGATCTTTCTTAATAATTTCTTTTATGGTCAAACTGTTTTCATATGACCTAAAGTTGTTTTCATACGATGCGATATCCTGGAGAGCTTATTTAAATAATCTAAAAACAACTTATGATATACAATAAATTGTTTTTTAACCTCTTCCAAACAGTCTTACAAGTGCCTATGTTGGTAGTTAACCTCAAATAAGTCAATCCAAACAGGTCATTGAGCATGCAAAACTAATTAATCACATAACGAAAAAAGCTAAGAAAAAGTCAGGAAAAAACCTATTCCAGCAGAATGATGCAACGCGGTAGCTCCCAAATTACTAGCAATAGTAGGATCAGCACCATGGTCAATAAGATACTTAGCAGTGGCAGTATGTCCCTGGCGTGCAGCATGAATGAGAGCAGTTTCTCCATCATCATCTTTCGCATCAATCGGAAGCTTCAAATCCTCTAAAAGATAGTTACAAATCTCAGTCTGTCCTTCAAGAGCAGCAAAGTGAAGTGCTCCACGCTTGTTCGCATCCTTAATTGCTTCCACAGTTTTCGATAAATCCTTCCCTTCATCTAACTGTTCGGCAAATTCTAACAAACCAATACAGAATTAGATGGATGAAGAATAACAAGAATAAGGTTATTGATGAATTGACTTACTCTTTAGGAGATCGAGATTTCCGGTACGAGCAGCGTTGAGAAAGTGTTGAACTTTCTGTCTTACTGGTTAGAGAATAAAGAGAGAAAACGGTTAAGGGAGAAAAGCGAGAGAATGGAGGTTGAATAATGGATTAAGAGAGAAAGAAAATTGACCTGAAAGTGCGTCGGAAGCATCGGGAGCCATGGCAGGAAGAAGGGTTTTGTGTGCAATGCAAATTCAAAACCCTGCTATGAGAATTATGGGGTTTTATATATATAAAATAAAATATAAAATACATCAAATCAAATGAGAATATATAAGTTATTTTAGTATTGGATTTATATCTAATGGTTGAGATTAAAATATATTTTTAAAATTTGATTAATGATTCTCTATTTTCTTAATGACGCGTGATTGAGTGAAAATAACAATTTAATTTTAACATTTCTTTTCTAAATCTCATGACTCGGGAGTGCATCAAATTTTAAAAAATTCGACAGACTAATATTGAGCAATTATTTAAAAAAACGCAAGTTAATATTATAGCATTCTTGTTTTGAAACTGAATAAAATAATAGAAGAGATAAATATAATAAGAGATTTTATTCTATTATTTTCATTCTGAGTGTATAATTCAAGTATAATATGTGTCATATTTATAGGACATATGTAATAAATTAAAGGGTTAAATATATTTTTTGTCCCTCTAAATATAGTAGATTTTATTTTTAAGTTCCTCTAAACATTTCTTTCAAAGAATGATCCCTGCATTCCATCCATACTATTGGTCTCTGACGTTAAATTGAACTAACGGCCGCTGACATGGCAGCATACGTGTCATTTAAATTCAAATAATTATTTATTGTGATTAAAATATAATAAACCCAATATTATGTGGTATATAGTAAGTTAAATCATCAGAAATTATTTCAATCCCTCTTCAAATTGAACGAAACCCTAAAATACCAAGTGTATGCCCATTGGGTCTAAAACACTCAAATGTGGAAAATTCATCATCGCGCTTGAAGATGAGTTGAAGATGTAACTGGTTCATTGTCGTTTTCCTTCACCTACTCGTTATTTGAAGCGCCATTTGCATTGTTACTCTGTTTGTAGCTGCTGTTATAAATGTGTGGTCCCAAGATAAAGACAGGTGCATTATACTCTTTTTTGAATTGTTTCTGGTACCACTTGCCCGAGAAAGTAATAATTTTTTGTATTATGTATGGACCACTTGTTGTACTGTAGTGTTGACTGTTAATGATAGAGTTTCTAATTGTGTGTGGTTAATTTATGTGGTCTAATGTAAAAATTACCATGATTACTGGATGGGGTTATTCAAGTTTGTGTTTATACAAATGGTTGTTTTGTAAAAGACCCAAAGCTAAGGTATAGAGGTGGGAGCTTTTTTGCATTTAGTGGACAAGACACAAATTTCTGATCATTCTTTGAAGCTCGTGACCTTATCAAAAGGATTGACTCTACATTTAGTGTAGATGAAATGAAAATGTGGTGGAAGCATGAAGAGAGTTCTTTGGAAAAAGATCTTAAGCCTTTTAGCAATGATGAGGATGCTTTCTTTGTTAGCTTGGTTTGCTGTGAACAATAATTCTAAAATGGAAATTAGCACAGATGCCACACTTACTATAGGTGAGTTGACCTGTATGGATAGGCTTATAGAGAGATAAAATGGGCATGAAAATGGTGAGGAAGATAGTGATGATGAGTATGAACTAAGTGAAGTTTTTGTGGATGGTATTCACTTTGAAGATAGTGAAGAAGAGAGAATGCATGATTCTGATGAAGACCTTCAAAAAGGAACTAATAATGAAGGTTTGTCTAGAAATGAGAATGTTAATGGTATTGATAAAAGTGAAGCAAACAATCGTGGCTTTATCACTGGGGAAATGAATAGGGAACATGTTATAGAAGAATATTACATGACATAAGATGTTGAGTAAATGCACCAACGTCTAGAAACTCCCCAGAATAATAATCATGCCACCAGAAGTCGAATTCTTGAGTGAAAAGGAAATATGGTTTGAATGCTATAGGATTGAGCTTGGTTCGACCATAATATTTGGACAAAATTTTGTCACTTTACACCTCTGAATGAACCATGTTGTAAAGGATGAGGTTGTTCTTCTTGGCAAAAAGAGGTTTGGGTAGAATTTGAATAAGGCCAAACTGTCAAGCGACAAGGTTGGGCTGGTAACTCAACAATGTGATTTGGTACTTCGACAGACAAAGTCTTAGCAGTATCACTCTTGGGATAAGGAATGATTCCCATATGGCAATAGACTCTACGGCTTGATCCTTCAGTGGAGCAGGAAAATTTTCTTGTAAACCACTCTCAGGTCCAACTTGCCTAGTGGCGAAGGGAGCTATAAAAGGGGTAAAACTATGACGTTTTGCAAACACCATCACATAATTGGCGAAAGTCTGTTGAAGATCGCACCCTACTTTGATTGGTGTTAGTTGAGCCATACGTGCTACTTTGACTGTCATATTCTTGATCTCGTCATAATTGGCGTCAATAGGGTTAAGGTACGGTAGAGAGGCTTCGAAGGAAGCATTCAACCATAGTTGAAGCAATCAGAACGGACCAGCGAGTAATAAATTTCCTTTCTTCTTAGGGTTCTTGATGCATGTGACTCATTCGCCTGAGGATTCATAAAGCTGGATCAAAATCATTTCGCTCAGGCAGAGTTTGTACCCAGTGTGGAGTTGGTTTGCTATGATGACGAACTTCTTCACTACTTGAATGGGTCTTAAGCATAATACATGGCAACACAGCCATAGAGCGAGGAACGCAATATGCTCTTGATCGAACTCCTTATCAGATTGCTTGTCGCGATAGTGTTCGATGTGAGTATTATATGTTGCTCTAGAGATGTCAAAGTCCATTGAGTCTTCAGCCATATATAGTTGGTTTGAAAGTTTCGCCAACATGTTTAAGACCAATAATAGCAGTTATGTCTAAAAGGGTCGGTGTCATCATTCCACAGGGAAGATGAAACGTTTGGTGAGTGTTATCCCCAAAATATAAGGAAGAAACTAACATGCTGAAGCAATAAGCATGTCCCACTTTCAAAAATTCGATTAAGTCAAAGATACCCGTATCTTTCCATAATTGGAATTTTTTCTTTTCTACCTTCACTAACCATGCTAAATAATCATTAGAGTCTCTAAACAAAGGACAAGGTCTAAAAACCCTGAACCCATTATTCATATAACCTAATTTGATAGGCTCATCCTTTGAAGGATTGCCTTGCTGATCAGGATAACCTAATTTGATAGGCTCGTCCGTCGAAGGATTGCCTTGTTGATTAGGATGTGGTTGTTCATCAGTGTGAAATTCATCATTTGCTTTAGGTTTTCTAACATTTGCTATGGGTTTATAACATGGCATGGGTTTTTGTAGTTATAGAAATAGAAAGTAATACCTAAGAATGAGAGATTCTTCTTTGTTATTCAGTGAACATTTCGCGCATGTATTGTTGATTCCCAACAACTTGAGGTCCTTGAAGTTTGTTGACAAGGGGTAGACTAGAAGACTTCTTGTTCTCTTGAATCTTTGCTAGCTGGGGTAGAGGACGCCATTGATGACGGTGGAAGTTTGTTTGAAGGTAGATAAAGCGATGAAGAAGATGAAGAATAGAGCAAGAACTTGCAGAAAATATGGAGAGAGAAGGGAGAATGTTTGAAATGAGTTGAGAGAACTATTTATATGCTGGAGAATTGAAACGTTTTGGTGAAGCACACTGAAAGTGAATTTTGTGAGGGGGACGCGTGTAAGTCGGACGATTCGTGGAAAATGGCGGCAGTTATTGCTACCCATGATTTCTTAGAAACTAGGGGTATCATGATTTTAGAAAAATCCGCACGTGAAGTCTGAAGAGACGTTTTGTGAAAGTGTCATAATGACTATGACGTTATGGGAACTGAAGGGTTTGGCGTCGAAATAAGCGGTCAAAAATGCCCTTTTCTTTAGTATTTCAAAAATGACATTTTTTGGGGGGCAATTTGTTAACTGAAATTTTCGACGCCATGTTATCTTAATAAAGAGAAAATATCTTTGGAGATATTGTGGAATTTTCGGAGAGAAAGCATGTTGTGTTAAAAACCTGTCGAAGTCACTCTTATGCAAGAAGGAAAATATTTGATGAAACTTAAGAATATTTTTTGAGTTTTTATTGGTTTGACGAATAGGGACGTGGCATTCGATGGAGAAGTTTGAATTTGAATGTAGGATTAACTGATTTTCATCCTTATCTGTTTTCACCAGAAGACGCGTGGAGCTTTATGGCGAAAGGAAGACATGCCGAGCGAAACGTGGCATGTTCTGAGTGAAAGGCTGTTAAAAATGGTTATTCTCGATTTAGTATATATACGAGTCTTAGTGTTAGGATTCAATGTGTTCATCCATTTTGTACAGAATCTCATATAAACTCAACGTATCTGCGTTATTGAGAAAAGAGTCTCCTGAGAATGTACGTGTAAACACCATCTTTACTTTTATTCATTTTATAATTTATCATTCCAGAATATACTTATTGCAATTTGTTTTCATTTGCCTTTATCGCACTTTCTTTACAAGTTTTATGAGATTACTTTATAGAATCATATAGATCAAAACAAACATTATTATAAGAGTATGAACGCCGTCGAAGTGTTCTTCATTTCAAAGAAAAAAGTTTAAAGTAAAAAACACATGTCTTAGGATCAATCTTATCGATCATGAGAGTAACTAAGAACTCTCATTTTTAGAGGACTAGCGCTTGTTTACCAATTTTCACGGTAAACAGTTGTGAGGTAAAGTTATGGGTTGCGTAAGGGGACCTCAAAAACAAGGTGTGTATGAGCTTGCTCTTATTAATTGATGGTTCCTAATATTAAGCAACTGGATGTTCACGTGATAAGAAATTTATTTGATCATGTAGCTTCTGAGGACATCCTTCAGGTACCGTTCATGGATGAAGTTGGATAGGATAGGTGGATTTGGAAGGAAGAACAAAATGATGTTTATAGTGTTCACTCCGAGTATAGACTATGGAGAAGCAACCAAGAGAATCATATGGACAGAAGTGTGGATGGGGATTGAGGGAGTCTTTGGAATATTAAAGCACCACCTAAAGTGAAACATCTTTTGTGGAGAATAAGCAGGGATTGTTTACCAACTCGTTGTCGACTCTGTCAGCATCATGTCCAATTCCCGTGAGAATGTCAGCTTTATGAGAATGTGGTCGAAGATGATTGACATGTTTTCTTTGGGTGTGTTGCTACTTATCAATGTTAGAGGGCAGCAGGCTTGTCCGCTACCATTGAACCCCGATTACACTCTTTAAATGATGTTAAAGCTATTATTCTTGATATTTGTAGCAAATAGGATAGTAGGACTATCGGGCGATTTGGTGTTGTATTATATGTGATATGCAAAAATAGAAACCATTTTATATGTAATAATAAGCGAGAGGACGCGTCTAAGCTTGGAATGCAAATGTTTTATAATTGGCAGAATTAATTTACAGCTGCATGGAAGCATAACGAGAATGTCAATCAATACCGTACGGATTGGAACCTGCCAGACGCAAGGTGGTTGAAGTGCAATGTAGATGTGGGTTCCATTTTAGAAGCATAAGCTTTGCCTCTTAAAAAGACAATTCAGGGAGCTATAATCAGCCACTTAGAAAATGTGATTTTCGAAAGTGATTCTCAGAGATTGTTACAATTTATCCCAACTTTGAGATTAAGTTTGTTAAGCGCCAAACAATATGGTTGATCACTCGTTAGCGAAGGCGACCGATTCTTAAACTAGACGTAAAATCTTTAATATGTTTCCTCCTTGTATTTAGCAACTCTTGATTAATAAAATATGTTAAGTTTACTTTTGTCACAAAAAAAAATTGTATCATTTTATGGAGAATTTTTTTTATAATCATTTTGTGAAGTTATTTTAAAATTAATTCTCTTTAAATAGAGAAAAGAAAACGTGACCAAAATAATGAGAGAAAAAAGACACAGCGTTAACCAAGCAATTGGGTTCGAGTAGTAAACGAGCTCCTGCTAATGACGAATCGAAAGGAAACTGTACCCAACCAGGGATGGACGTAAACTCGTAAGCTACCGAGGGTAGGGATAATCGTCCAGGTCTTATTGTGAAAAAAAGCCGCCCCGCCACAGCAAGCGGGTTGGTTCCTCTGTCGTCGTCGGGGAGCTCCCGGTGAGGAGACCTTAGGATAAGTTGCTAAAACAAACGGGAGGGGAGGATCGACCCGTTCAGTAGAATTCCGAAGAAAGACTGTTGGCAGCAGGTTTGGGGAATACCGAGATCGATTCCTGGTAAGAACAATACTTGGCCAGTACCATGACCTCTCGGCACGAACTCTGGATTACTAGGGCCTCTTTCCATTAAGAACCAGAGTGCATAAAGTAAGAAAAAAAAGACACAGCGTTTCAAACTTAATTGTAATCTTTTGGGAATTTATTTTAAAATTATTTTTCTAGCCTTACTTGGCTCCGCCCCTAATCTTGCTGTGCCAGAATTTGGATGCATAAGACCACTTCCAACGGAGGTTCTTCGCAAGTTCTTCAATGAACGAACCAGACTTTATCAAAAATTTGTCAGAGTGGAAATCCATTGCATGCTGAAGCAACGTTGGTGACTCATTTTTCAATAAAAATTAATGTTTTTTTTTTATATATCACTTATAATTAATTAAATATATTGATTTTTTATCACATAAGTTTCACTTATAATTTTAATCTACTAGTTTTATAAAAATTAAAATTTTTTATTTCTCTTATATAATTTAATTTTTCATTTTTTTATATAAAGTTTTTATTTTTTAAATTAAAATAAAATTTAATAAAAATAAAATATTAATATATCGAATAAAGTTGTGGGACCTAACATCAGTCCTTTAAAATTGCATCATTAGTAGAGCTGTCAAAATGGGCTAGCCTATATGGGCCGGCCCGCTGAGCCCAAAAAATTATAGGGCTTGGGCCTTAAAATTAGAGCCCATATTTTTCAGGGCCTTTTTAGCCCAGCCCTGAAAAACCTGCTACCCATTAGGGCTAGCCCATATGGGCCGTGGGTAGCCCATCAGGCCCGCATAATTATAAATTTTAAAAATATATATTAATATTTATATTATCTTACTCCAAAATAGCATATTGATTTTTCTTAGTTCACTAAATTTTATCTCTATTTTATTCAATCTTTCTCTTTTAAATATTATACATTAATATAATCAACATTTTTTCATCGTATTATATTAGTTTTTCTTTTATAATAAATATTCAAGTATTATTTTATACAATTTAGACATATATTGTATTTAGAAACACATTATAGTATTTATAAGAGATAATATAGTACTTAAAAATGTATTATGTTTAAAATAACATAGTTTTTTATTTTATTTATAATAAATATTATGGAGTTTTTATTTTAATTTTTTTAAATAAAAAAGCCCATTTAGGGCCAGGTAGCCCGAAGCCCATCTAGGACCGGGCTCAAGTAGTAAATCTCGAGCCCATATTATACAGGGCCTTTTTGGTCCAGCCCTGAAAAGCCCAGGGCCCGCTAGGGCCGACCTGTTTAGGGTCGGGTAGCCCATATTGACAGTTATAATCATTAGAATTAAAATTGAATGAGTTACTTCAAGATTACGTGGCTTAATGAATTTCATAAAAAATCTAAAGAAGAGTTGCACCGTTGAAAATGCTAGGAATGAAACATCTTATTTATCCGGTACTCGTCTAAAAGATTAAGTTGATGATATTATGACCAAGCCATTAAAGCTGGAGTCCTTTTCCAAATTTAGGCATAGACTTGGCATGTGAAATTCATTGTTAAACTGGTGTTTTGTCTTTCACTCAACCAAAAGAATTGTGAATAGTTGATGTAACACTATTATATTCACGTGTCACATTGTGTTGCACACGTGTGCCTGGTCTCAGCTAAAAGAAGACCAATAGTTGACATAAATCACACATACAAACATATATCATGGTCTTTTTCTATTCCAAATTTAAAGAGACAAATAAAGAAAAGAAAAAGAATGATCAATCAATTATCCTCTAGGCCGGTGATGTGTTGGGTCCAAAACAAATTTGACTCATTCTAATGTGAATGAATCCATAAAGTGTTTTTTTAGTGTGATTAGTCATTTTCTTTATGAAGAAGAACATTGATGGTTGAGACCCGTAATTACCCTAAATAAAGTTTAATGAATTGATAGCTAGCAACTTGCAAAGTTCAATTTTGCAACTTGATACGTGGGATCCAGTTCCTTTTGTTTTTCATTAGTTGTATTATTATTTTCTTTGACATTTAGTACTATTTGTTTATCTTTAATCACCAAATTCAACTTTAATTAAAAGTAAGATTTAGAGGGAATTTTTTTTACAAGTTTGGAGTGTTTATTAGTTCGAACAAATTTAAAATTAGCTAGAATCTAAGGCAAAAATTGAATCAAATTTGATGTTGATTAGTTTAAGTAACAAAATTTTAAAATTCTACCCGGTCCGTCTAACCAAATTAATCATATTAATACATATAATTTATATTATTATCATAAAAACAAATATATGATATTTTATTTCAAGAAGAAAAAAATTAAAAGTCATTTGTGACATTCATAATTTATATGAAGAAATTAAAAAATCAAAAATTTTATATTATTATAAAAAATAATTTATATAATTTAAATATTTTTAAAATTAGTTTTGCACATTTGTTTTAAATGTATTTGATTAATCCAATATAAACCAATATGTTATTTTTTGGTTTTGTTTGATTTAGATTTTATTGAAAAAATTAAAAATCCAATCTAAACTGATTTATATATTTTTTATCAGTTTGAATATCTGATTCTCTTACTATTGAACTAAACGACTATGTGAACACGCCTAATTTAAATATAGGTTATATTATAGGTGAGCTATCAACATGTGATTGATTTGGGAGGCCAAGTTGATATAAGTAAAATCATAATTGCCAGTCATATCTTGATCTTTAGAATTAGGCTTAGCTTTCATGAAATTAATTTATCATTTATTTGTTAATTGTATAGTTATCATTTATTTAGTAATTGCCAGTCATGTCTCTATCTTTAGAATTGGGATTAGCCTCGCTAAAATAATTTATCATTTATTTCTTAATTGTATTGTATAGTATCACTTATTTAAAAACAAACATTTTAGTAATTGCCAGTCATCTCTATCTTAGAATGAGGAAAAGCCTTTCAAAAATTAAGTCATCATTATTTATTTCCAAAATCAAATCTCATAAAAATAAAGATATATTTTTGTATTTTGTGGTAGAAGCTCTTGATGGGATTTTTCTAAAAAAATAATAATAAAAACAAAGTGAAACAAATCTTTGTGCAAGTACTTAAAACATTGGAAGACCTTGATAAGAATGCTAAAGAGGTTGAAGTTTCTAATGATAGGTCCTGATAAGAAGTACTTACATTAGATCAAGAACAATTATATAAATGAGAGCATCATCATATATTCACTAAAAATATTGAGGCATTACGTATGTAGATCCTCTCACTTATAAAATGATCAATCTCTACGTTTTTGAGTAGTGAAGAACTTTCAACTCACACTTGTTTTTTAACAATCACCCTCTTAAGTTTGAGTCCATCCACTTCTATGCTCTCTTTCAAGCCAAATTTCTTTTATCCACATACATTTGTACCGTCATTGACACCCTTACCACGTCACGTGCACTTCAACTAGTCACGTCGCATGACTACCACCATGTGAGGAGGACTTTCGATACAAAGAGTCAATCCCTTACTCGAGCCACCGACTCTAATATCGGAGCATCCACATTAGGGTTCATAAGGAATATGAATGAGCTGCGTTAGAAGTTTGTAACCTCACTAATGAATGGTTCCATTTGAACACTTAGGTCAACTTACAACCTTTTGATATGTTATTCAATAATTAGTCCATATTTAGAGTTAAGAAATATGTCAGATAAGCTCACGAAATTAGGAGTCGAGTCCAAAGTGTTATGAATTAAGTTTTTTTAAGATGGAATTAAAAACAAACAAGATGAACAATAATCTCAAGAAGGTTAAACGTAGGTTTTTAAGAAGCATGGAGATTTCAAACCCTTGAAGCTCATGATACTTAGATGGAAATCAACATATAAACTTTTGAAAAACCTAAAAAGGCAACAAGATTAATGGATTCTTGGGATCCAGGAATGCAACCCATAATAATGTCGTTATTGCTATTAAAAGTCGCGTCCACGTTACATTTAAGCCAACCCACAGAAGGCGCACTCCAATCTAAAGCATGATGAGGTCGAACATTGTTTGTCGAGTCTTCCTGAGCTTGAAACGAGTCATTCCATATGTGAGCCGCTTTTACTCCCAACTTTGTCGCTTCTTCTTGCTCATTATGCCAGATATAGTCATTCCTGTTTTTCCAAATAACATCTATCATAACCGCAAATCTACCTGATACTTCTTTTCCTTCCTTCGAACATATATAAAAAATAAGAGACTTAATGTTCTGAAATGAATGCAAGCGAGAATCAATAATATTAGACAGGCTTGTTGTCCTCCAGCACTAATTAGTAACTATACAACCCAGAAACAAATGTCATTCATCCTCGGTAGTGCTCTCACATAACTGACAAACTGACGGGCACATAACAACATGTTGTCTGAGTCTCTCACGAGTAGGAATGCAATCCCTACAAATTCGCCAAAGCGGGTACTCGACTCTAGGTGGCGCCTTGATATTCCAAATACTACCCCAATCCTCTGACCCTCCCACCTCCTCACGACTTATAACAACATGATACCAAAGTTTGTAACCAGTTTTCACACTATAGGTACCATCCCGCTCTGCCTTCCAAATCAATCTGTCTCTTTTAACTTCTTCCAACAACAGAACTTGAAGAATTTTTTCCGTGTCTGCCGCGTAAAAAAGTTTTCTAACGACATCTATATTCCATTGCTTCGCATTAGCCATTATAAGATTTTTAATAGGCAATTGGTAAACCCCTTATTTCTGCGGTCCTCCTAAAATACCTTCACTACTCCCACGTATCCACGAGTCCTGCATGATCTTTATCTGACTACCATCACCAATACTCCACCTGCCCCCTAGTGTTAGAACCTCTCGGGATTTGCAAATACTCCTCTAAACAAAACTCGGATTATAACAAAAAGAAGAATCAAAGAAAGAGTTATTAGGGAAGTACCTTGCTTTGAAAATTCTAGAAACTAGCGCATCTAGTTTTGAGAGTAAGGACCAACCTTGTTTTGCAACCATAGCCATGTTAAAAGCTTTAAAATCCCGATAACCTAAACCTTCATCCTCCTTAGGATATGCTAACCTATCCCAAGCCATCCAACGAATTCCTCCACCATCTTTCCCACCACCCCACAAAAATGCATTCAACATCCTTTCAATGTCCTGGATAACCGTCTCTGGTAGAATAAAAATACTCATAATGTACGAAGGGATAGCCTGAAGAACGGATTTGATCATAATTTCTTTACCCGCTTTAGATAGAGACCTTCCTTTCCAAGAATTAATCCTATTCCAGATTCGATCCTTAATGTATGCGAATGTAGCCTTCTTGCTTCTACCAATCATAGATGGTAAACCTAGGTATTTCCCTGTTCCTAACACGTGGCGCACTCCCATAATACTAGCAAGATCCTCCCGAGCTGGTTTGGATAAGTTACTACTAAAGAACACCTCTGATTTAGTCAGATTAATCTCTGGCCTGAAGCCTCCGCATATAGCTTAATCACCTTCATAATATTTCTCACTTCGGTTAAGTTTGCCTTGCAAAATAAAAAACAATCGTCAGCAAAAAGTAAGTGGGACACTTTAGGTGCCCCTCTACAGATTTGTATCCCATGGACATCACCACGCGCCACCGATGCTGTCATGAGTTTGGAAAGTCCTTCTTTAATAAGGATAAACAAGTAAGGAGGCAGTAGGTCTCCTTGTCTAAGACCTCTTCCTAGTTCAATTGGCCCTGGTTGATCCGAATTCACAAGAACAGTATAGTGTACCGAAGTAACACACATCATAATCCAATGAATCTATCTCTGGTCAAAACCCAATCTGGATAGCACACCTCTTAAGGAACCCCAGTCCACCTTATCATATGCCTTGCTAATGTCTATTTTAAGTGCCAAATTCGACCTATTGCCTCGCGTCTTTAGGTGAGAATGTTATGTGTCTTTCATAAATATATCTTGTTCAAAAAGAAATGTTCCTAAAATATAAATGGTCCATCGTGTTGAACCCCGATTTGTCTCCATATAAAATACAAAGTATAGTTGTTGTAAGATAATTGGACCAACTAAGACAATTTATCTCGCATGGTTTGATTTTAGAAGAGTTGAATGGTGGAGATTTTGGCAGATTGAAACAAGTTTTAGGGCAAAAGCTGTTTTCCATTTTGTCACTAATAACACACGTCATCTTCCGTTGAAACCTCATTGTCTCATTTTGACACCGTCAATTCACTGTTATTGTAAAATCATCATCAATCACCCTATCTCTATCTCTCTCTAAATCTATATATAACCATTTACCAACGAATCACATTTTTCAATTATATAATTAATTCTAATTACTCTCCTAAACTCACGGATTATCATTCATAATCCTCATTACATTTCACACCCCCCTAAACTAATCAATAAGAGATTAACAATTTTCCAGATCTTCTCAGATCGGAACTCCTCTTCGATTCAACCGGTTCGTTTCTTCATTCTCTGCAATGTGCTTACATCTCTCTGTTCTTTCCATTTTCCGTTTTCGCATCTTCAATTAATGGTTGCATTGCATGCACTAATTATTCTCCAATTAAACCACATTTAAATGAAAAATCTTGTTTAGTTTTCATTTTTTCGTCAAATTTGAGTCTAATTTGTATGATTTAAGAGAGATTATAGTAGAATAGCGTTTTTGTTTTTCATTGTAGGGTAGTTTTATGCTGGTCCTGGATTTTTTTTTGTAGTGTCCTAATCTAATCCCTTTGGGTGTGGTGTGGGACAAAAGACCAATTATAAGCCATTTTTGGTGTGCTTTTGATGCTTTTAGGGTCTTCTATATTTGTTAATAATTCTAAACTTAATTTGGAAGGAATAACCATCGTTTACATTATTCTATTGGATTGTGATGTGAGTTCTTGCTTCAAGTTTTCACCTCTGCCTTGCCTTTCATATGAAGACAATATCTAAAGTTTCTTTTCATTTATAAAATGTTTATTTCAATTTGATATTTATTTCAGCTCATGTATAATGTTTATAATTTGTATATATTTCTGCACCATGTTTTTCTTTCTTAATTGCTACCTTTTTGGATTTAATTTTAGGTGAAAAATATTGGTGAAATAGTTTTGATACTTTAAGAATCATGTATATTGTATAGGCATGTGTATGCATGTGTGTTAATAGAGAGGGTAGTTTGGTTATTCAATGGATTTCAATCCTCTACATAAATGACCAAGATTGTATAAAAAAATAAAATCAATCAACCGTCCATGTAAGAAAATATTTAAAATTGTTCTTTGCATATTTAAGTCTTTTATTTCTTCATCAACGCCAGCCACTTACTCTAAGTGTTTTATTTCATACTCTGTAATCTATACGATGCAGTGTAATGGGAAGGGAAGTTACTGGCATAAACGTCATGGAGAAGAAGCCAAATGTTTTAGCTTCAAATGGTAGTTTTAGCGAAAGAGTGCGTGTTTCTCCTAAAATTGCAGCAATGGTTGAAGCAATGGATATGGATCATGAGATAAAGGAATCTACTGAAGGCAATTCTTTGAGTGCCAAAAGCACTAAATTAAATGTTAGTTTGCCTGAAGAGCGGAATGATAAACCTGAAGTACAGAAGACGAGCGATGACGAAAAAGAATTAAGCTCGCCTGCTGCAATAGCAATTCCCGTGGATAAAGAGCAAACAAGCCCCTCTACCCCACAGCAGTCTGATCAGGCTACTGAAAAGCATGTCACCCACACACAGATTGTTGATACTGAAGCTGATTCAAATGGTCATAACTTGTCACCAAATGCTAAGAATACACACTCACCAAATTCCTCAAAGAACTCACAGGTATTGTGTCATTACCTTTTGAGTGTTTAAGCGTTAACTTAAATTTGCATGTGCTCTTCTGAGAACTAGGTTAAGTAAAATACAGTACCAAATAGAAAATACAAGCAACTTTGGTTAAATTGAATGCTTTAAAAGGAGTCCTTTAAACTATGACTAGGCATCACTGACTGCTGATAAAAAGTATTTAGTTTGAAAATATTGCTCATTTGGTAGAAGTTATGTGGTAGAAGTTGAACACTTAACTTACCTTCTTATATGTTGCTTTGTAATTGCTTGTTTTGCAATTTGTGTCTGGAAGCGCGTGAGTCTATTTTATGAGATTAATGAAATGAATATTCTTTCCGATTTTTTCAGACGAACTCACCTTTTTCATCAAGGAAGCTTTTGCAACATGATAAGAAGCATCATCATGATGATGAAGACAATTGGTCTGTTGCTTCCTCGTATCCTCAAAAGTTATGATTTGATGGTTTTAATTTGAAAATGTGAATTTTAGGTATATCAGAAAAATCTTAGAATCCACCATAAATAAAACCAACAATCAAACAGTTATTTTATGAGCTTAATAATAACAATAAAATAAGGAATCCTCCAAATATCTACATTTTACTTTTATTTAAATCTGCGGCAGTTATTCTGATTTATTCTTTAACCATAAATAGTAGTGTTGCATCTGGACGTATTGCCAAACCTAAGGTAACTGTAGGTACAGCCCCTACGTTCAGAAGCTCAGATCGTGCAGAGAAACGAAAGGAGGTACTGTGTTTATGAACCTTTAACAATGTACTCAGCCGTTGATTGTGTTTCTTACTCTATTATTATCTTTGGATAAAGTAAATCTAATTATTGGTTTTTGCTATTGTCACTGATTTATCTATCCAGTTCTATATGAAGTTAGAGGAGAAAAATCGAGCTCTGGAAGAGGAAAGACTCCAGTATGAGGCAAGGCGAAAGGTACTGAGCTCTTTCTTAGGTTACTTTTTACATGTTTAATAGATTAAATAACTATACTGTTTTGTGTAATTATAACCTGTATAGGAAGAGGAAGATGCGGCCATTAAGCAGTTGAGAAAGAATTTAGTCATTAAAGCAAAGCCAGTACCAAGCTTCTATTATGAGGGGCCGCCTCCTAAAACCGAAATCAAGAAGGTACTCAGTCTTTAACTTTTCAATCTGTCTTTTCCAAGTCTAAGGATGAACAAGAAATTGCCATTTAGAATTTCAGAATTTGCATGAATAGATTGAAGGAATACAATACAATGTAATAAGAATAGCTCGACAATCTAAGGAATGCAAATTTGACAGTAGGATACAAGGGCTGCAGTACTTATTGTTTTCTGAATCCAGTAATGTTTCTTGCTCACAAACTTGAATGCACATTCATGAAACTCAGATAAATTTAGTCCTTTCCAAATGGAAGAGGCAGAACTATAAATTTATGGGTCATGCTAACATGTTAAGGATACTATAATTAGAAAAAGTAAGTGCAATAAAGTCACATTTAAAATTTCAAAACATTGAATGCACACATTTTCAGAGAATATTTCTACATATAGTGAATTTGTGCCTTTGGGGCACACATTAGCTTTTCCCTAAATTTATTTACACCCTAGTTAAGAAACTAAAACTCTTTATTCCTTTTCTTTTATAGCAGCCTCCACTGACGCGCCCCAAGTCACCAAAACTATCTCGCCCCAAGTCACTATCTCGGAGAAAGAGCTGTGGTGACGTTAACTCATCTCGAGAAGTTAGCTCTCGAGTACATCACAGCACATGCAACACCCCAAAAAGTGGCTCTGGTACCCCCGTCACTCATAAAAATAAGGACCTGGTCACTGGACGTCACAGCCATGGTGGTTGCAAAACCAAAGAACGAACCAAACCGGACAAGGAAACCCAAACAGCTCCTCCTAATATCATGGAGCAGACAAATGTGGACATATCAGTCCAATAATAAGCTTTCCAACGATTTTACTGACCTCCAGTTGAGGGAAAAATAGCCTTCAGTTTTCTTGGTTACACCAGGATGCTTACAGAAGAGATGGCCTTATTTTCTTTCATCTGGACTGACATTTGTAATTGGCTTTTAACTTGAAATGTATATGTTTTGTATGTTATATCCGCGCACATAATTTTATTATATATAAATAGTTATTGATGTAAGTTATATGTAAGAAATTTGAAACTCCCCAGATTGTGGAAATTAATTTGCTTAAGAAACTGAGATTTTTTTTAAGAGTTGAGTTTTGTCATTAATGTTTTTTCATGTATACACTAGTCAATGAATCGAATCCTTAACCACACTTTAATCAAGTATGATATCTCTCTAGAAAACTTATCGGGTCCTTTGCCCTCCCTATCCTTCTTGGGTTTGTGAGGCTTTTTTCTCCAATTCCTTTCTGGTTTTTTCTTCCAATTTTGGTTGTGCTTCTTTCTCTCTTGGTGAGAGCTTGTTTTTCTCTTAACTTGGTTCTTGCTGTTTTTTCTTGGGGTGTCGCTGTGGTTTGGTTTTTCATGGTTGAAGATGGAAAAGTGGAAGGCTTTAACACTGTTGAAGGAGGAGGAGGAAGGGGTCACGGCGGAAGTGGATGAGATTTGTGGGGAGGAGACGTTCCAGAGAACTTTGGGTTCTCTGGCCGGGAAACTCTGGACTGATAACTGTTTTAACTTTTAACGCTAGGGCTTTCACGAGTACTATGATTGGGGCATATAAATTGAAGAATCTGGTTGAGACCCAAGAATCTGGCCTTATGATCGATCTGAAGCAGCGTGATCCAGTGGTCCGTAACTAAGTACAATGTTAAATTGTTTTGTTTTGTTTTGGTCATTTAACACCTCATGTCATGAATTTAGGATTAGTGATGAAGCGTTACATTTTTACTACTTGAAGTTGGGTACATGTAGAAGAACAGACATCTCTACTTGAAGTTGGGTATAAAAAAAAAATATACATACTCATATATTGCACAACGCACACCTTTTAATTGATAATGATTGGTTTTGTCAAAAAAAAAAAAATTGATAATGATTGGACAATTCTATTTTTTAGATAACCTAGTTGTTCAGAATTTGTATGACAAAGTTTGGACTCTATACAAATTTACTATCCATTAAATTTTTGGTTCTCAAATATAAATACAAAAAAAGAACATGGCTGATATAATAAGTGATCCACCTAAGTTATAATTTTAATGAAAGCACTATCGAATCAAAGAATTATATACAAGTTAACATTATTTTAACAGCTGAATGTACATACGAACAATTCTAATATTGGACTTTAAGTTGTCTTACATGCTATCACGACCTAATCTATCCATCTCTCAAACCTAGCAGCTGTCACACACCTCTCCTCTATCTATGCATAATTGTCGCTGCCGATCTCACAAGCAGCGTGGCCACGCCACTCTCCCTTCGGCGCCACCAACCACACACTATTTCTCCAAATGTGTCGCCCACTCTGTCGCATGTGTTGTCCACTCTTCCGCACCACGTCTATTGCATTGCCCCTATTTCCTCAGCCCATGCTCTTCCTCCACGCACTTCATGTTTGATTTCGAATGCCACCAACAATTGCCATCACACGGCCCCTGTCAACGATATTTCCGGCCAGCCCAAGATCACCCTTCCCTCCTCAGTCGATTTCAAAATGTATTTTCATCTCGCCCTCATTGTTTTCAGGATCACATTTCTATTATTCTTGAGATGGAGAAGAACCAATATGGCATTTGGACCAGGCTTTTCCGCATCCATGCTCGTTCCCATCGGGTCTTGCATCACATTATTCCTCCTAAAGCCAAGGCACCACCTACCCCTGTTACCGACGCCGAGCATGAACTATGGAACACTCTTGATTTCACTGTTCTTCTGTGAATTTATTTCATTATTTCCACTGATTTGCTCATCACTATTTTGAAGCCCGACTCTTCTGCAATGGAGGCATGGTATTGTTTGGCTGATTTTCCAAGATAATCAAAATACTCGTGTTGTCACCCTTATATGCAAGAGTTATCCAGCACTCGCATGGAAGATTTTCCCAATGTCTCTGCCTATTGTTAGCGTCTTATGACACTCTCAGACAGTTGAGGAATGTTAATGCCCCTATTAGCAATGACAATGTCCTCATGCGTATGAAACTACTAAATCATCTCCGACACCTACAGACATTGAGTCCGCTTTGCATACCATGTCTCTCCATACTCCTGGCAATCACTGACCCATGGATACTGAAACGACATCTCACACGGCAACATCACAAAACAATCTCTCATCTTATTTTGTTTTGAGGAATTCAAATAAGAAATTTATTGTTGGAAATGGCCATGAGGTTCTAATTCACCACACCAGACACACAAAAAACCCACCTCTCACCAACCGCTTCAATCAAACTATGTCCTGCATACCCCACACATTATTAAAAACTTAATTTTTGTACGAAGACTTACTATTGACAATAATGCATCGGTCTCCTTTGATCCTTTTAGCTTTTATGTATTTGATTTTCAGACGAGGATCCCTCTCATGAGATGTGACAGCCTCAGAGATTTCTATCCAGTCACCATTCTCTCAAATTTTTCCGGTCTTATTTTCAGTATTTGGCACAGTCGTCTTGGTCATCCCGGAGCCTTTGTTTTGCATTCCCTTTGCAATATTAAGTTCATATGTTGGGAAGATTTTAATTCTTTTGTTGCTTGTGACTCTTGTGTTTTGGGCAAACATGTCAAATTTCCATTTATAATTCTCAAACTATAATATTGATGACTTTTGATATTTTACATAGTGATTTAGGAATTTCTCCGGTTTTAAGTTATGTTGGTCATAAACATTATGTATTATTTTTGGATGACTTCACAAAGTTCTTGTGAACCTTCCCTATCCCAAGTGTTTGAAAGGCTTACGTCACTAACCTCCTTATTCGCACACAATTTTTGCAAAGTGTCAAATGTTTTCAATGTGACAATGGCATTGAATATAATAATGAGCTATTTTGCAAATATTGCAATGATAATGGCCTTGTTTTTTTGTTTTTCTTGTCCCTATACATCCTCACAAAATGGGAAAGTGGAACAAAAAATAAGAACCATTAATAATATGATACGCACTATGCTAGCTCATTCTTCTGTTCCCGCATATTTTTGACATCATGATGTTAAAATGGCAACTTATCTTTTAAACATTCTTCCCCATAAAATACTTCAGAACCAGTCACCATCACAACTCTTATATCACATAGATCCCACCTATACACATCTAAGAGATTTTGGTTGTCTATTCCATCCCATAATATTCACAAGTTACAACCTCGCTCTACTTCATGCGTCTTCTTGGGTTACCCACCGAATCATTGAGGCTACAAGTGTTTCAATTTATCAAGAAGAAAACTAATAATTTCGCGACATCTTATCTTTAATGAAAATCAATTTCCCTTTACCAAAATACATTCACCTTCTCCTCACTCCTATGACTTCTTAAATGATGACTTTCATCATTACCTTGTACATCAATGGAAAAATGAATTTTGCAACTTGTTGGAGATAACCAAAAAAACATCATCGATCAACCACCCTCACTAGTCAGCTCACAACCGCTCTCTGATCCCTCCCCAGCCAGCCCACAACATGATCCCTCTCTCTCCCTCCCCCCACCCCCCCTCTCTCTCTCTCTCTCATACCCACCAGTCTGACCAGCTATACCTCCATCTACAAGAACAACCACCACTCGTAGCATGAAAGGTATTATCAAACCCCTCAAGGTTTTCACCCTCTTGGTTTCTCTACTTGATCCCACCATATCTCCTTGTTTACTGTGAAAATTGGTAAATAATGCTAGTCTCTTATTAAAGTTTTCTTTGTGAAATCGACTAGTGAATTTCAGAACATCGTGCTTAGATTGTTTTAAATGTAGTGAGAATGATAACTATTTGGGTGATTTCAAAAATGATCAAAACCCCGTTGCTAGTTTTAGAAAAGAAATTGACAACGAGGAAGTGGTTGAAAACGTAAAAGCTTTGACTGAAAAGTGAAAAAAATTAAAGAAAAGGTAAATAAAGAATTTGACATTAATTGAAAGTTGGTGATTCAAACATACATTACACTCATCAGACTCATTTCACGCTTCGCTGGATATTTTGAGTTTTGCGTGAGTTTGGAAGTAAGTTTGAACATAGTAAAAAATTAGTAATTGATTTGTGGCGGACTTTCTTTCAAAATGCGCCATGTATCCATTAGCTTGCACCAACTGCTTCTCACGTCTTCACACTCATGGATACAACAGTGAACAACTACCACACCACGTTCCTTTGCAGTAACCACCTTGATATGGATAACTGACTCTGTCACTTATCTATATTTTTACAACAAAATATTCTAAGTCCACATCTTCCTTCAACCAAGATTTTGACTTCTCTTCCACGCCTCTCTTTGTCGACTTTAACTATTCGTTTGGGACTGGCTCCCTACACACCACTTGACTTTAGTTGGGCTTTTTTTACTCTGTCAAAAAATCCCAGCTAACATATTGTCCCCCAAAATGCCTCTTTCGATGGAAAAGAGATGGAAGCATTTTCGACTTTCACTATTTATCGTAATGGGATAACGTCATCATGGCATTTCCTTCAAAAGTCACTTCCGCAGACGTGCAACCACTACCCTATTTCCTAGCTCTAACTTCCTAGGACACTCGTGACCCATAAAGAAAAACCATGTTCTCTTCCTCAACGGGTATCCTCCATGCGTGCTTTACGTTGGCGCCAATTTTTCCATTTCATTTCCGTTTTTTCCTCCGTTTCCTACTCTGAATCACCTCTCATTCTTCTTCTTCTTCTTCTTCTTCTTCTTCTTCTTCTTCTAGTTCTTAACTTCTCCACTCTTCACACTCCAATAATGACATCCTTAAGTAAATCAAGATTATGTTGTCACTTGAAGAAGTAACTTTATAGTTTTAAGAAAGCTCCCAGAGCATGGTACTAACGCTTTGCTGACTATGTCGCCACCATTGGTTTCCTCCATAGCACATCAGACCAATCCTTCTTCATATATCGACATGGTTTTGACATGACCTACATCCTTCTATATGTGGAAGACATTATCCTCATTACTTTAACTCTGGGCCCCCTGAGTTGCTTTAGGGGTATAGTAGTATCTCGTCATCCAGATGACATGTTTCTCAATCAAAGAACTTGTGCCTTCAAGATCATTGAATGTGCGTGCAAGACGTCCTTTAGTCCGTCAGCTACTCCTGTTGATACCAAGCAGAAACTCAACACTTCATCCGACATTATGTATGGGACCCATCCTGGTATCAGAGTCGTACATGAGCTTTATATTATCTCACCTTCACTTGACCTAACACATCTTATGTTGTTCAACAAGTTTTTCTTCACATGCACGCACCTTGCATAAAAAACACATGCTTGCTCTCAAGCGCATTCAGCGCTTTGTTCATAACACCATACATTTTGGGTTACACTTATCACCATCTCCCATTACAAAGCTTATCTCTTACATTAAAATTGGTTGTGGGTGAATGTCCTAACACCAAACGTTTTACATCTAATTAGTGTGTTTTTCTTGGTGACAACCTCATCTTCTGATATTTCAAAAGACAACTACTCTCTCGTTCCAATGTTGAGGTTGAATTTGTAGGTGTTCCTAAGATTTTCTATGAATCAAGTTGGATTCACAATCTTCTCATGAATACAAGTTTTTTTTAACCATCCAAAAGATTCGAAAATTTGTTTGTTGAACCAGATTTTAGTGACTAGACTTTAATAATTAATAATTTTAATTGACAAATGCATCGCATCGCATCAATACAACATACATTAAGTTATGGCTCCCTAGTTTGTACTAGTGTTTTTGAGTGAAAGAAGGTTGTAACTGTAATTTACCGGGAAAAAGATAAAAACCGATAGGAAACTATATATATCTTATCCATAACATAACTAAGCTTGAATGAAAAATCCTACAAAAAAAAATGTTCACACTCAACACCAAGACATGGAAATTATTACCCTCCACTTCTCCATGCTTCACTAGCCTTAACCGTCCATCCTCTCCCTCACTCACGATGCAAAAACCTCCTCCACCCTCCAAACCCCGCAGAAAATCCTCCTACGGAACTTCCCGAAAATCAATCCTCAGAAAAACCTTCAAACAAGAACAACTCACTTTCACCGCCCCTATCTCCGACCAACCTCACGTCGCCATCATCGGTGGCGGCATCTCCGGCCTCCTCTGCGCTATCTACTTAGATAAACGCGGTGTTCGCTCAACCGTTTTCGATACTGTCAGTTACTAATTTACCTTCTCTTTACTTTCACTCTTCTAAACGCAACCTAACAATGTCGTTTCTATTCAGGGTATTCATGGACTTGGTGGAAGATTGGGAACTAGGGTTATTGATGCTAATCATCAACATTCTTTGATATTTGATCATGCTGCTCAGTTTTTTACTGTTAATGATCCTTCTTTTGCTGAACTTGTTAATGCTTGGGTGGATAAGGGTTTGGTTAAAGAGTGGTTGGGTACTGTAGGAGAGATTCATAATGGTGGTCAATTTCTTCCAATTTTACCCTCCACTCCCAGATATATAGCCACTAATGGAATGCGCTTCCTCGCTGATTCGTTACTGTCTGAGGTTAAATTCTCACAACTAACTAAACTTTCTGTTAAATTCTGCAAATAGTGATTGCTTTATAGTTTATGAAGCCTTCTTGATATGCTTTTCACTTACAAATAAGTTTTTTATAAGTTATTGTTTATAGATTTTGGTTTTTAGAAGAATCTGAATCTTGTGCAGAGTCCGTTGGTGAATGTGGAGAGACCGTGCTGGATCAGTAAATTGGAGCCATTTAATGGGATGTGGCACTTGAGTGAAAATGGGAAACCTTGTGGGAAGTTTGATGCAATTGTTATTGCACATAATGGTAACTTGATAATTTCTTCATTTCTTCTCTTCAAAATAATATAGTCAAATTGTTTCTGCAGTATTATTGGGCCCAACAGTTGTCTGACTTACGACTTCTTCCGTAACTATTAACCTGTTTGCCAACAGGAAAATGTGCAAACCGCTTGCTTATGACATCGGGTTTGCCATTAATTGCAAAACAAATGAAGGTCAGTCTAGGACATTCCCTTTCCAGTTCGTTTGGTTTGATAAATTAGTACTCTATTTTCAGCTTTATTTACTATTATACTCATATTCATATCACTTCTTGTTTCTGCTGTACTGTCCATTGTGTTAGAGGTTGGAGCTGAGTTCAATATGGGCCCTTCTAGCAGCATTTGAGGACCCTCTTCCTTTTCCCGGGAACACACAAGTTCCTTTTGAAGGAGCTTTTGTTAGAGGAATTGATTCTGTTTCATGGATGGCCAATAATACCAAGAAACTATTGGCTTCCAAGAATGATGATCCTCACTGTTGGACCTTTCTGAGTACTGCTGCTTATGGAAAACAGTACAAGGTTCCACAGGTAGGTAGTTAAATTTTCAAAACAATATGTGATATTATGATATACGAGTTAGTTTCCTGAGGGTTAGATTTGTTTTGCGGCTAGTTTGGATGTTTTTGGAAGGTATATAGAGTAATATATTGGTAGGATTTGATTAATTTATATATTATGATAACCTATGCATCTCCGTTCATCGTGTGTTGCATGCGATGATTAGCACTTTTATTAACTTAAATGGGAGCCATGTTTTATTTATCAGGAAAATATCCCTACTGCTACATCAACAAAGGTAAAGGAAGGTATGCTAGAGGGTGTTGAGGCTGCCCTTGGATTATCAAAAGGGTCGCTTCCTAAACCTTTTTATACGAAGCTCCAACTATGGTGAGAGTCAAAGTATTATTATTAGTTGCTTTTAATGTCCTTCTGCCATGGTTTTGGTCAGGTTGGGCTTACAGAATGTTCTTATTATATGTGACTTCTCAAATCCACGGTTGCTTGATAATCAAAATGTTAAATACACGTGGTTCCTGAGTAGCATTTCTTGTGTGATAGTTTTGTGCGACAGATATGTTGTCGACAAACTGGATGGGCTAATATTTCATGTCCTCAGAGTTTCTAAGATATTGGTAGCTCCAAAACATCGTTTTTCAACTTAAATCATTGAAAGATTTGCAGGGGTGCAGCTCTTCCTACTAACACACCTGGAGTTCCTTGCATCTTTGATCCCTTTGGAAGGGCTGGGATATGCGGTGATTGGCTACTAGGTTCTAATATAGAGGCAGCAGCCTTGAGTGGAATTGCTTTGGCAAACCATGTATGTCACTTTCACCTGTCAATATATGTGGTTTGTTTACCACCGATTTTTTTTCATATTTGCTAATTCAACACCTTCAACGTTAGTAATTCTGTTTTACCACACTGTGAATTGCCTTAACAATGTCCTTTTGTCATTCAAAATCGTGTTTGGACATTTTGACACAGATTGCAGACTATATCCAAAGTCCCGGAACTGATCCTGGAGAGTTTGCTGTTGGTTTGAATCAAGAGTTTCAACCACTGGAAGGCCATGATATTGGACAATTCCCAGGTTTGAGGTCAGATGAAAAGATGAATGAAGCTCAAGTATATGAACTTGCCAAGTAAGGTATGGTGTTCTTAAAGCAGGTCACTCCTCTGGTAACAAAAATTCTTTTCACATCCATGCAAAGGAAATTTCCCTGAAAGTAACGTCACTGACCTAAAAGGGCGATTGAACTTGAAACTCAAACTCTCCATTGGGGGGAAATGGGCCCAATACCCCTCAACAGCTACATGTAATGACAAAAGTTGTAAGTTACTTGCCTCTGTAAAAGAAAGAAATAGTGACATTATTGTATTATTGGAATGAAATTTTAAAAAGTCAGCTGATCTCTTTCTCACACCTTATCAAAATTTTTTGTTCTGTAAAATTTTCAGGCTTGAGAAACTTGAAATTTGAATAGTTAAAAACTGTATTGAGTGTGTGCTGTCTTCACAATCAGAAACAAAACTTCTTATCCTCACATTTCTAGTGTGAAATTCTTTCCAGTTTTTAAACAGCATCTTTTCTACATAATATAAATGAACTTGAACATTTCCAAGCAAAGTAATACACAGATAAGATATTGGTCTGTATAATATTTGTCAAACAACAAGCAATCAGAGTGCTTTCTAAACAAAACTGTAGATATCTGAACGATATGTAGATTTTGTACACACTATACTTGATAGAGTAAATAGTATTTAACAGATGTAGCAAAAATATCAAAGTATAAAAACTAGAAAGTCAACAAAAACAAGTGATAGAAGCTTTAAATATTTCAAAGTTGTTGTAACCTCTGCAACACCGACACCTCTGAAAAAAGGCGTGTCCATGTCCATGTCGGACACCAACATCGACACTTATGATTCCGTTCAATTTATTTATTTTTTCAAATTATTACCGGTGTCGACTGTCAGTTTCGGTGTCGTGTATGTGTGACAGTGCTTCATAGGTTGTAATTATTAGTAGTAGTAATTTTTATTCTGTCTATTAGTCCATTAGGTTAGAATAACCTATATAAATATATTATTAGTTCTTATACATCATTTATACTTTATATTATTCCACTTTCACATGAGCAATGCTAATAATAATTAGGTTTTATTTGCTTAAATTCCTTGGCTTCCCTTCAAAGCCTGTTACAAAATAACAATCAAGATAATCTCTCTTCATCTCCCTTCTGAATTAACAAGTTGTGAGAAGATTTCAGTCGGACTGTTACCGGAATCAGAACCTTGGCTAAGGTCATACTCACTTCCAAGGCTCAGGTTTTTATAATGGTTTGCCATGTTGTTGTCTTCTAAGTTAATTTCTTCAAACTCACTTTCATCAACTCGAGCTGAAGAGTGGGTTGAGCCATCCTTGTTTTCTTGCAGGTTGAGAGCAAATTCTAGATTCCACAACAAATCATTCATGGAGGGACGATCAGTTCCGTGATCGGACAAACATTTTTCAGCTGTGTCCACAAACTTCTTCAAGCTTTCTGGATTTATTGTTCCCTTGATATTGGGGTCAATGATATCCTCTATTGTTCCTTTCTGATTGCAGAGCAAAGCCCATTCTGCAAGACTAACTTGTTCCTTTGGAAGATTAGTATTCAGAACTGGCCTGGCACATAGAGCCTCAAACAGGACAACCCCAAATGAGTAGACATCAGATTTTTCAGTCAATTGTTGCCTCCTGAAGTACTCAGGATCCAAGTAGCCAAAACTACCTTTCACCACAGTACTAACATGGCCAGCGTTCATCTCCGGACCAGTTTTTGACAATCCAAAATCTGATACCTTGGCATTCCAGTTATTATCCAAAAGAATATTTGTTGTTTTGACATCTCTATGAATGATGGTGTACTTTGCCCCTGTGTGAAGGTAGTGAAGCCCTCTTGCAGCTCCAATGCAAATCTCCAATCTTTGCTTCCATGTTAGAATATTTAAAGGCTTGATACCTTTATACAAATGTTCCCTAAAGGTTCCAAGATCCATGTAGTCATAAACCAAACACATCTCATTATCTTCCTCGCAAAATCCAATTAAGGACACCAAATGCTTGTGTCTCAACTTAGAAAGCATCTCAATCTCAGTCTGGAATTCATTGACTCCTTGATCTGATTGTGGATTTGACCTCTTAATTGCCACTAACGTTCCATTATCAATGATACCTTTGTAAACCTTTCCAAATCCACCAACCCCAATAACCAGGGACTCATCAAAACTTTTGGTTGCTTGCTTTATCTCTTGTAAGGAAAAATATCGACACAGACCTTGAGACATGGCAGCAAGGTTTGCACTAGCAATGCTCTTCCCAGACGTGGATTTACTGTCAGTTGTGTGTGAGTTTCCATATATGGGAAGCCAGCTTGTGTTTGTGGATGACCCTGGAACCCTCTTCTTCTTGTTGAAGACAGTAATGCAGATTGCTGCCATAAAGGCAAAACCTGCAGCACCTCCAGCAGCTCCACCAATGACGGCTTTCCTGTTATATGTTTCGCGTGTTTGGAAACCTCTTTCCTCTGCTTGATCTTTTAGAAGCATGTCTGAAGGCCGAGGATTGGGGCCAGACAAGTCTGTGTCGTTGAGCTTGAATATCTCCACCCCATTGAGTATGGCATCATAGAACTCTGGCTTTGTCTCAGGTGCTGGCTGCAGCGCAAGCCAAAGTTTTTCATCCCCTTCCCCGTCTTGGACATATATCACATAGTCCTTATAAGTTGGCACACCTTTACCGCCTGTCCACCCAATAACATCAGCTTGAGACTCTGCCGTTTGGTTGTTGATAAGTATATTGAAAACAATCTCATTCACCTTGGAATAATAATATTCACAGAAATGCAACCTCACGAGGTACATGGAATTTGGATCAACTTGGAAAACCCACGTGAGGTTGTATTGTAAGTTTGCGTCCTTATCTGTTCCCATTGATCTTGATGTTGAGTAGACAGTTTCAGGAGCAATGTATTGTGGCATGGTCTGGTAGTTGATTCGAACATTCTTGGAAGCTTTGTTGGTGACACCTGTGGATGCACCATACAGGTAAGGCGTGTCGTCATACCACATCCTCGAAAGGCCAGAATCTTGGGCTGGAGACATATACTGCCCGCCAACGTTTAATCTAAACAGGGTTTGCAAACTCAAGCTTTTAACGTCTACTCTTTGTTCAACATACCCTACCAATGCAGCAGAGTCAAACAATTCAGGAATCGGGATCAATTGAATGCCATTGACGAAAGCAAAAGCACCTTTTTGTTTGTCAGAAGGTTTAAAGGTAAGAGTCAAAGTATCTGAATTCAAAGGAGCAAGAGAATACTCTCTGTCAATGTAAGCCTGTGATAGCGCTTCACAAGTGATGTAAGCACTGAAATTGCTGAGGAGGGTAATCCCATTAGCAGCCACAGAGAAATATGAATCAGAAGGGTTGTAACTGCCGTAAAGAGACGGGTAAAAATGGAGCCTGAGCCAATAACGTTTATCGCCTTGAATATTAAATTTGTACGTTGTTTCTGATGTGAAAACTCTAGCTGTCATATATGGAACCAAAGAGGAGAGGGAAGGTTCTTGATATGCAGCTTTAGACATGATTGAACCATTGTCTGGTGCCAAAAACTTATTATCAGGACTCCATTGTCTTCCATCAGTATCTTTGGCTCCTCCTTCATCTAAACCACAACCCAATATCAATGAACCTGGCTCCTCTATCCATGCACCATCAATGCCATGCAATAAAATACAGATACCAACCAGAGAAACTAACAAACTTGTATGCTTGTGCATGTTTGAAGAGAAAAGATATATATTTCAGGGCATACAGGAAAAAATAAAGTTTGTCACCACAAATTGTTATAATTTGTGATGCAAGAAGGATTTTCCTGTACGCCGAGAAAAATATGATAGTTTCTTGGTTTGTTCTTTTGCGCTTTGATGGCAGGGTGTTGTTAAGGGGTGTTGTTGTTAACGCCCCATGGAGATTGAAGCAAACTAAACCCAGCTGCCTCGAAAGCGAAGACGAAGTTAAATTTTTGAATGGATTCTAATGTTGGTGTTTTTCTTCTTTTTCTTTTCCATACTATTAGAATGGGAGGTGGGGAGGAAACACCGTAATTGAATGAATTGGATTTGTTACAACTTACAAAAGTTGTTTGAATTTGATACTATGCTATATTTACTAACAAGTCAGCATGATGCTATTATTATTATTATAAACAGTTGAATAAATTTTTTATTATTATTATTATTATTATTATTATTATAAACAGTTGAATAAAATTTAATTTTTATCTTTTAAATTTTTAATAATTATTTTTAGTAATTTTTTAAAAATATTTAATGTTGTCTTTATGAAGTTTGCATTTGGATTGATTGTGGGTATAATTGATTTTGATAAAATTAGTTTGGTTGAATTGATTTTGATAGAGTTAAGTTTAATATAATTTATTTATAGTTGTATATAATTATGTAAGAATAAATTGAACAATAAATTTCAGTGTAAAAATCATGTTTCAATCTATAAGTTCAATTATGTGAAAACCAAATGTGGATACACCTCGTTTGAATTAGGGGTGTTCAAAAATATAGTTAACTGAATTGTATACTAGAACTGAATTGCATTGCACCATTAAAAAACTGAACCACTTAAATGGTTAATGAACTGAACCATTTAATTTAAACAATTCAATTTCAGTTTAAAACCGGTTTAGAACCAGTTTCGTTTTATAAACTGATTCGAAAATATTTGTTTTTTCCTAAAATCAAAAATAATAATTTAGCACAAAAAAATATTTAAAAAATATTTATTTCCCAGAAAATTAAAAAAATCTAAAAATAATTTTTTCTTGGAAAATTAAAAAAATTCCGGAAAAATATATTATATGTAATATTTTTATGATTCAATAAATTATTTTTACTTAAAACTTTAAATCCATTTAAATATTTAAATACGAAAAAAATCAGCTTTTTCCAAAATTAAGTTTTTTGAAAAAAAAATGAAAAATTGAGTTATTTGTAAATAGGAAAAAATAAGTTTTTTCTGAATTTTATATTTTTTGCTGCTCCTTTTTCAATACATGAATCATTTTGGCACAAGTGGAATTGATTTAGAAAAATAATGAAATTTGGCACAACGTTTCTAAAATGCTTAACATCTGAATCAATATGGATATGAAATTTTAATCAAAATCATTTGCGTTTTTATATTCGGAACAAAACAGTCTCTATTTTATTTATTGAAAAATGGTCTATGACTGAGTTGATTTGGATAAGTTGATAATGAAAGATGGAGAGACATAAAAAGTCACGAAATAGTTTCAATTTAAAAAAGAAAATTAATGGAGATAATTGAAATGGTTAATACAAAAATAATACTTGTTTTATTTTATTTTCAGTAGACCAATTATTAATAGAGATAAATTCATTTTTGTCAAAATGATTCATGTATTAAAAAAGGAGCAGCAAAAATATATAAAATTCAAATTCACCAAAACAATAACAAAGAAGTAAAATAAAAATGGAAATATTGGAATGGGGCAGCAAAAAATACGTATATTATTTCCAGGCTAACAATAATGGTAGACCAATTATTTGAAGAGAGAAAAATCAAAGAGATATCTTTAATGACAATTTAATCTCATTCATTAATATTAATCTAATGGTTGTCAATTGATCCTCTCATCTCTCGTGATAAAATATTCTCTCACTTGATATGCTCCATATATATATATATATATAAATATATATAGGGGACGACTCAGGTGAGAACACTTGGTTATTATGAGAAATGAGAACAATGAATCACGACCATTAAATTTTGATTTTGTTGATTTTAATGGACTGGATTGGTTTCTCTTTCTATGTTGATTTAAAATAAATACTAAGGATCATAGAAAGAGAAACCAATCCAGTCCATTAAAATCAACAAAATCAAAATTTAATGGTCGTGATTCATTATTCTCATTTCTCATAATAACCAAGTGTTCTCACTTGAGTCGTCCCCTATATATATATATATATATATATATATATATATATATATATATATATATATATATATATATATATATATATATATATATATATATATATATATATATATATATATATATATATATATATATATATATATATATATATATATATATATGAGAGGGAGAAAAATTAAATAAAAAAGAAAAACAATTTTGAAAACAATTTATAAAATAAATTTGACTTTTAATTATAAGCTGGTTTTAAACCAGTTTATAACTAGAAATTGATTGTAAACCAGTTTATAGATACAATCTGGTTCAAAACCATTTTAGAATTGAATTGGAACTGCTTTAACAGTTAATTGATTTTTTATTAAAGTGGTTTTCAAAAACTGAACTGAACCATTAATTTGGTTCAATTCAGTGCAGTTCTTGAACCACGAACACCCCTAGTTTGAATGGTGTAGTTTTTCCTTTCTTTTGGATGATGATAAACTTTCTTTATCGACTCCCTTTAATCTCCAAGAGTTTGAATGTGCACTGACCTATTGTTATGGCAACAAAAGCTCAGAACCAAATGGTTTTAATTTTTTCTTCCTCAAAAAATTCTTGAACATGTTTATAGTAGATTGGGGACAATGTTTGATCAAATTCATCATTATGCTTCTTTGGGGGATAATGTTTGATCAAATTCATCATTATGCATCTTTACATCGTAGCTTTGTATCATATTATGTGACTTTGATAAGGCTAGTGTGTAACCATGTGTTTGCAAGTTAATCAGGAAGTGATCAAATCCAAACAAGTCATACATAAGTTTTTCATGATTTAGATGATGACAACTCAAGAAGATATATCCTTGATAATAACTCATGCAACTTGACAACAAATCATGAAGCCAAGCAAGTACTACAACTATCTCAAGTGGTCAAATATGCACAAGAAAGTTTGTTCAAGGCTTTCTCTCTAAAGATAGATAAACTAAGGTTTGATGATCTTTGTGATATTCTCTAGTGATAACATTCAACTTAAAGATATCTCAAGTCTCATCTTCAAGAAGACTCAAACAAGTGCTTATGTGTGTTGGTGTATTATGAAAGTCTTAACCGAAAGTCTTGAAGCTTTAGAGTGTGAAAGAAAGGAAGTGTGAAAGCTCACCCAATTGTATCTGAGAGATAAGTGTTTTGTAAAAACACAAGGGCATTTTCATAAAGTAATATAGCTAAATCACACACTCACTAAAACCTTTTTTAAAGTCTTAATTTCTCCAAGTAAATAACTTTAAAAATTTTGAAGCTTAGCCAGATGAATTGAAATATCATAATGAGTAAGAACAAATATAAACACATAAAAACATGGCCTCCTTTGAGGACTTTAGCACAAAGTAAGCATGCAAGCACACATAGAGATCAAGACAACAAGAACCTGAAACACAAAAGCAAATGCAACAAACATCCACTAAGAACATTTGAGCTATTCTCCAGCCTCCGATGGCGGAGCTCACAGACATGCATCTCTAATCCTACTTCTCATGGCAAGAAAAGCGGTAAAACGCAGAATAGTAAAAGGGATGAGAAAGTACCAAACGGATAACAATGTGTAATAAGCAAGCAAAGTAGAGAAACTTGGAAAACTTCGTGCAAACTTCATCATCAACAACAAAGCGAGTCACAAATTCGACGTAAGCATCAAAGTAATATGGTGTGAAAATAAATCACAACCGATATATGGTGCGTATCCGACACAACCACACAAGCAACCTGTAAGAAACACAATCCATACAAAACATAAGCAATATATATGTCTCATGGTACGAGACAAAATCAATCGTGTCGGAAGCGAAATCGAATCCATAAATGAAACATAATGCAAATGCTTGTCAATCGAAATAAACGATCGAAACCTCCCTTTAAACGCCTTGCACAAGTCAACAAACGCATCCTAAAGATAAAATCTAACAAGATTAAATTATTTTTTATGGTATTTAACTCTCCCTTTTATCATGCTCAAATCTTACATGAAGATTAACTTTTTATCATGCCCAAAAAATAAGGAAGACAAGTCTAATTTCTAACAAGAACAAAGGGGAAACAGGGTGGTGAAAGGCCTGAAAATAGTGTATGCATAGTAATCAGCGCTAGGTCATCCAGAATTGGCCCAATAGAGTTTGCTTTTGTCACAATTTTCAGCATAGCCAAAGAGGAAATGTGTGGGCCTGCCTGGGGGGGGGGTGGTGCATTCAGCATTTCGTGTGGCCCATTGGATTATTGATTCAAAGATTCAACATTTTAATAGCATTTGATTGTATTAAATCATAATAAAAAATTAATTAATTCAGACTTTATGCTACTATTAATCATGCAGATATTTCCATTTAATTCTAATTAAAACTAAATAATTAAAATTAACAATTGGAAAGGGGGTTGGAGTTGTGTTATGACCATTGAAGTGTACAACAAGGACTCATCTCCTTCATGAGCTCGCGACGGCGGGACAGAAACAGCGTCGGAGTTTCGCCCCTCTGATCAAGACTTCCGATCCAGCACGGCTTGCTCACACCACTCGTCTCTCCAAACTCTCCTCTCGGATGTCTTGTTCTTTCTTCGTCGATTCAACATTTGACACTCCTCTTCGCTTCCAATCAAGCTCTCATCTCGCCTCTCAACTCAATAATCTTTTCGATCGCCTCTCATCTCTTTATTCAGATTCCTATTCTTATCTCCTACCAACAGGACTACGACGCGCCTTCATGCTCGAAGATGAAGAATAATCGGAAAACCGCTTCAAGAACTCAAGTGATGTTATTCTTCCTCTTCTGAATTCATCTATGTCCGTATGCAATTCATTGCGTTGTGGTGATGTTACTGTTATTCTTGCGATGCTATTGCGATGATGAGGTTCTTTCTTTTCACGACGATGATGGTTGTTGAATACGTGAGATGAAGATTATTCTAGTTTTTTGCCGGTGATTGAATTCGTGGAGATTTTGGAGATGTGAAGACGAACTGAAGTGTGCCGAAATTGTAAAGAATGAAGAATTTCTGCAGATTCTTGTGAAGGTTTTTGCCGTTTTCAAATGAAGACGAAGATTGATTGTTGGAGTGTGAAGCTCTTTTTTCCGAGTTGTGATGAATGGAGGACGAAAATGAAAGAGGGAGATCGAGTGTTTTGAGAATTTTCTACGGTTTGGAGATTTATGATGAAGAACAGTGGAGTGTTTATGATGATTGAAATTTGGATTATCAAGAGTGAATTGTGAGAGAGAGTTCAAGATTGAAGGAAGAGAGAGATGATTGGAAATTTGGATTTTCTGTTATCAGATGAGTCTGCTATCGTTTTCTTCTGATTTTTTATATAGTTTTTTCCTATCATCACGTGATTTTTCCTTCTACCTTCTTATACTTCTGATACGAAAGCGTTTCTTCTTACCGTACCATTATCCGACCTTCCTATTACTGCACTAAAATCAAGGTTAATTGCATTTCTACTAATCCATGTGAGCATTTCGATCATCAAACTCTTGCTTGCTATTAAAGTCACCGCCTACATCTACTGCATTTATGACTATCCCTTCAACATTCGGAGAAACATCTACTAAAGGAACTAATTCTCTTGAGATATTATCGTGGTGTACCATACCTATTCGTAACCAATAACGCATAACGCAGATAACACAAAATTACAAGACTGCTGTGAAAAACAACACAAACACGTTCCGTAGATGCACCTCCGAAACATGTTCATCTTCAACACGTTTCATAGATGTACCTACGGAAGCAACATAACTTCTTTTTTTTTTTTGCAGAAAATTGATGCATAATGTGAGTAATGCAATGGATAAAGATGACTATTTACCTGATTTGTGGTGACATATTCAAGGATAATTTAAGATCATTCTTGAAAACTTTTTCAGTTAACATTAGAGTTTGCAATTTCTTTCAAGCTGAATTGCATGGGTCATACTTGCTATCAAAATTGTTAACAGGAGGAATTGGAGAAATCTTTTGCTTGAACTTGACTCAACGATGGCTATTCGTACATTTTCAAATGTGAATATTGTCATTTGACATCTTTTAATTAAATGGAAGAATATTTTACACATTATAAGTTCCTTAATATTCAAGACACCCCACCTTTTTCGAGAGAAATGCATGTGCAAATAGATTACTTAATGCTGATTTTTTCTATTGATTATGACACTTGATAAAAGCCATTTATGTGTAAAATATTTTTTATTTCAAACTCAATCTCTCTCTCTCTCTCTCTCTATATATATATATATATATATATATATATATATATATATATATATATATATATATATATATATATATATATATATATATATATATATATATATATATATATATATATATAATAGTGATTGCATCATTCTTGGTTTGAAACAACTATGTGATGATCAAATTTGTTTTACATAAAAGTACATGAGAATATATTGTTTTTCAATAGTCCCTCTTATATTTATATAATATTTTTAATAAGTTTAAAATAATTAAATTATATATACTAATATAATAAATTGATGTATCGATTTAATTAGAAAAATAAAACTTCTTTCCAAATATAGCAACATCTTCCAAATCATATTTATCCAAAGCATATTCCATATCATAACGATAAAGAAGAAGATTTTATAATCTTGATTCCAAATATAACATCATCTTTCAAATGAAGATAGCCAAAACAACACATAATAGAAACATATATTAGTAGTAAACAACCCACTTTAACTAAATTAATTAAGGTAGAAGAAAGATATGGTGGCATAATTAGTTACAAAATGAATGGTGGAAAAATCAAACACAAAATTAACCAAATCCCTTATTATTAGCTTCCTATTTAATTAACCATACCTATCATACATTTTCATTTTCACCTTTCTTTTCATTCTTTTCTCCATATTCTCATCCTTCCTCGACGGCGAGGGAGTTTTTTCTTTCTTAACTTCCCCCGCCGTCACCATTATCACTATAAAAACTGTCAAAATTCATAATAAATTTTCTATTTTATTAATATTATGAATAGCGAGGAAATATTGTTACAAGGAGGAGTAGTAGTTTGTGAAAACGATTTTTCAGATCAAGAACAAGTGTTGCAGGAAATTTCCAATCAAAAACAGACATTTGCATTCAAAAAAAGAAAGCGTTTAACTCGACAACGATCTATGTGTGGTACTCCGGGTGATATGGCCTGGGAGAGAAGGAGGCGACAAACTCAACGAAGAAGGAATAGTATTCATGATTGTAACGACGAAGATTTGCACGAGCTTAGAGGTTGTATTGAATTAGGGTTTGGATTCAATGAAGAAGATGGACAGAAGCTTTGTAATACGTTGCCGGCGCTTGATCTATATTTTGCGGTTAATAGAAACTTGTCTCTGAGTCCGGTATCCTCCCCTACACCTACACATACGCCTCACCGCCTTTCTCACAGTCACGCGTCTTCGACTATTGCGAGTCCTACAGGAAGTATGGTTGATTCCGATTCTTGGAAAATTTGTAGTCCAGGTAATATAAATTTTATCAATCACATTGCATAAAGTTGATTTGTACAATTTTTTATACGAAGCAGTAACTACTAAAAAATGACACATAATATTGTTTTAACTTGGAGATGACATTCAATCTAACAATATTGTTTTTGTCGATTGAATTATGATTAATGGACAACTTAAATGATTGATAATTTTTTTACAATATATTATTTTTATTTTTATTTCACCCAACTAATGTTAAAGTTATATATATATTTTGGTGATATAAATAACTAATATTTGAAATTAATATTGAATGTTGTAATGTGGTTGTAGGGGATGATCCAGCTCTTATTAAAACCAAATTAAGGCATTGGGCTCAAGCTGTTGCTTGTTCAGTAATGCAATCTCATTGATGAATTCAAGTGTGTACATCTTATATATATATTTTGCTTTTTCTTTTGTACAGATAGAGGGAGGTTCTCGTTCTATAAATATTTTTTTTAAAAAAAGTAAAAAAAAAAAAGAAAGAAAGAGAAACTGCTAAAAGATTTGAAGAAAAAAATACAAATGTTTGAGGGTTTTTGTTGGGGCTGAACAAACACTTTGGTTGGCTCCAATTTGTATATAGGTTAGAAGCTTATGGTGTTATCAAATATTTCTCCATTTTCTTCTACCCTTTTCCTTCTTTATATGTATTTTTTTCAATTGGAAGTGGAACTATCTCTCTAAGAAGCTACTTATTCACGAAAACAATTTTGAGTTGAGCCTCATGGCAAATACTTCTTGTATAATGTAATATAATAATGATTATAATAATGATAAGAGATTTTAGTTAGACTACAATTGTATATAGTTCCATAATTTTATTTTTCTTCTCATACAATCATAAATGCAATGAAAATTATTTTATACAATGATATTATTTTTCGTAGAACACAATCAACTTTTTAATAAAAAATAATTGTTTCTCTATGCATGTATGTAAATTTTTGTTTATGCCACTAAATAGTTTAGATCTTAAGATTGATTAAACATAATATTGATGGAGTAATTAATATCTTTTCCTAATTGATAACTCTAACACCGGGAGCTAATTAGAGTCACAAGTTTAAGTCTAAATTGTATACAATGTGTATGTGTTTTTCCTCTATCCTAGTATATGTTAAATAACAATCCTTGTTTGTTTTATACCCACAAAGGCCATTCAATATCCATCAAATCCTTTGTTCCATCATTTACTTATGGCTCGTTATGGCTATTAATCCACATAGAATGTTATTCTGCTCTAGGACTAAATGATAATCAAAGAAGATAAATTTACGGTTTGTTATGGAGATTCAAAGTTTCTGATGTGGTGGAGAAGAGTTAGCCTGTAAGGTTAAAACTCAAACGCTCAAGTTATAATAAAGTGAGAAATGAAATTTGAATGGGAAATGATTTGAATACATGAGAAATGACACAATCTCCTCTTTAACTAAGGGAATTAATTAGCAACTATACGTGTGAGAGAGGGCATGTTATGCGGTCAGCCGTCAGATCGATCTGGAAAACTATGATAGAATTCACTCGAGACTACTACTTCTTTATGGAGAAAAAAATCCCATATATTTTGTGTTGAGTAACACATTTCACCATTATTGGTCTTCTGTGCTTTTGGGCCTTGTAGGCGACCCAAAATAATTGCCCAAGCTCTTGTCTTTGTTCTGCTGGGCAAGGGTTTATGACACGTGTCTTTGCTCGGCCACAAAATCCAAGACATGGAGATTTTGATGGGATAGTGTCATCCTTGAGAATAAGTGTGTTAAATGTCTTTCTTGTAAGACACAAAGTGATGCTGGAAATGGCCTATGCGTTTCCCTACTCTAGCTAGTAATAATGTTTCTTCTTCCCTTAGGGTACTTGAGTATTTTTTCAATTCATTTTGGGTAAATCTCCACCGTTGGAAATGTGAAATGATCACATAATCCTCAGAGCTCACAAAGGATATAAAAGGCTTTTGAAATGTTATTTTGCCCTTTTGACGATTATTGACGTGCAAAGAAAAATATTCTTGTTTCTTCATCATTCCTTTTTGGAAACATTTTTGTATGAGCTCTCGATCAAGCTCATGAGACTTCACTCATTGGTTTCGTGTTTGCATGTTTGATTGTCCGTCATCCCGAGTTCTAACACTTTGACTTCTTGGTTTCGCCTTAGTTTTATTCTTTTTTTGGGTTTTTGGGATGGTGGACATTTGAGCTTTGTTTGCTTATTACATCATTCCTGCATTTATTTCCTGTTACATCGTACGTAATCGTGGTTACTTTATTAGCTTTGACCAATAAGGTCGATAAATACATTTCCAAGGGATTGAGTGCATTTAGAGATATTGGAGATTGTTTTTGCCTTTGTTCGTGGTGAGGTTTTCGCCCAAGAGGCAACCAGTGTGGGTCCAACGGACGACTGAGGTATGTTTCTCTTCGACGAGGATCAGAGGATCTATAGTAAATACAATGATTGTGCGAACCCTTTTCATCGCGGGTCTGTGAGGAAGTATATGGGTGTAATGAGGATTTCCCTTGTTTAACTATGTTAAATTTTTGCCATCATACTTGATATTAACAAATGACCCGGTGCAAATATGAAAAAAGAATAACTTCTTTTCATGATATTAACAAATGAAGATTGTTCTACTATCTTCCATCAAGGAATTTAAGTGGAGTAAAAAATTAAGAGACCTTAGGGGAAGATTAGTTTAATATAAAGTTAAATGAGCATTTAACTGATTAATTAACGGTGTTAAATTGATAAAGGTGATTTTTATCTATTTTAAAAGACTTCAGTAGAGATTAATGGTTAATATAAAATTAGAGGGGATGTCTTTGTCATTTAAAGAGAACTTAAGGGAAGTCCATGTAATTTTCCCAAAATTTTATTTAGATTTTTAGATTAGATTTTGAATGGTATTTTAAAAAATAAAAAATAAATACATATACTTCCCATTATCCGATACAATCATGTACAAGTATTATCCTAAGCTTAGTTCTCATTACTCCCACTCCACTCCCTTGCTTTTTCTTTCTCTTTCCCCAAAACCCTAGATTCCATCGTTCCAACTCGTGATTCGCAACTCTACCCGCAATCAAGGTAACCTTCACCACCAACACTCACCATCTTCGTTTCATCCATCTTTGTATATGCATGTATTCATTCTACTGTAAACTCACCGATTCAGTACTTCTCGTTGTTCTGTATCTTTTCCTCGATAAATCTTATGTAGATCTAATCTCACACATCAAGATAACATGTGATGTTTCTTTTTATTTTTTTAGTTTTGCAGTGGAAATTCTATGGCTGAAGTTGATCAGAACGCAGGTGAATTTGAGGCACCGGAAATAGTTGAGACTGAACAGAATGAAACGGTGGTTGATGTGCCGGTTGTTGAGCCTGAGCCTGAGCCTGAGAAGAAATGGCCTGGGTGGCCTGGTGAGAGTGTGTTCAGAATGTTGGTTCCTGCTCAGAAGGTTGGAGGTATAATTGGACGGAAGGGAGAGTTTATTAAGAAGATTGTAGAGGAGACTCGGGCTCGCGTTAAGATTCTCGATGGTCCTCCCGGTACTTCAGAAAGGGCTGTGAGTATTTTATATAATTATTTTCTCATTATATCGCATTGCAACTTTCTCTGTTTGGTTTGTATCTATCTGCATGGCTAACTAGTTAGCTACATTTGTATCTTGGTTGCATTAATCTGAAATGTGTTTTATTATTTTTCCTCACCATTTTTTAAAGGATTCATTAGGTTAGATTGTATTTTAAAAATTATGTGCCTGAGTTTATCATTAAGTAGACTAGTAGAGTAAGGTTCTGCGATTATAAGAATTGATTCTGAGTGAATTGGTTCTGGTTAAAAGTGAGTTGGATGAAAAGTGATTTATGTTTGAATACATTTATGTAAAAGTGAGTTGAATAACAAATTTCATTTCAGGGTAAAAATCCGGTTTAAAATGAAAAGCTACAAATTTTAGCTTCAAGTAGAATCAATTCTAGAGGCAAAATCGATTCTACTGTAGAAGAACTAAACACCTCAAAATCTTCAAAATCAATTCTACACCTCTAGAATTGCTTTTGGGTCTTCTAAAAGCTAAACCAAACACACACAAATATTCATGCTATCAATTTTTTTATGGAGCTTTGCAATTACTCTACTCATTACTTACAATGATGACACATGTATATCTTTTATACGTACTTATATTCTTCTTAGATAAGTGCATCTTTAATAAATAAGTGAAAACTGTAGGCACTGATGTGTAGTGTCTCAATTTCTAAGATAAGAACAAATGGGGCAAATATTTATGTAAGTATGTATTAGGTATTTACCACTTTAATTTGGGTCCTTGTAAATATTTACATTATATTTCAGATTTATTGGGAGAGTGAAAGATAGCTCTATTAGAGTTTTAATTCTTTGAGGAACTGGAATTTGTGTATGGAGCAATTCATAGTAATTATCCATCGTAATTGTGTGTGATTCATAGATTCTGGCTGTCTTTCATTAAGCAATTTTAATTTGCAACATCCTACTCACACTAAAAAAATGTTAAAATTAAAAACATAGCTGTTTATGGTCTGAACTAAGTGCAACCTTATCCATGTGATACAATGAACACAAACTAAAACAGAGAAAAAAAATCGAAAAAAAGAATGATGGAAAAAATCCTCAAAATATGAATTTAATTCTAACAGAAAATGAATCTTTGCAGGTTCAATATTCCATTTTTAAAGGCAACGACTCAATCATCAATTAGATCCCCATTATTGAAGAACCAAAGTTCCAGATGCAGGGTCAGCATTGAGCATTGCAAAGTGCTGAAAGTGTATTAACATTTAGTCATTTTATACCAACACACCACGAAGCTCTGCATTCCAGCTGGTAAATTCAAAACCTGGATGATTGATGTCTTGCCAAAGATTCCTAGCAATGAAAAGAAGTTTATTACCAGCTCTAATACAATACTGAAAACAATAAATACCAAAACTTAAGTATTTTGTTTATCATACATGTTATCAAAGAAAAAATGATTTGAAGATTAACAAAGGGTATCAGTTCATTTTAATTTTAACACCTGGAATATGTCTTTTAATTTATACGTTATCACTAGTTCTTCAGTTGGAAATATTGGGAATACTATTCCTATAATCAACCAAATGCACTATAGTGAACCAAAACTCGATCAATAAAAAAATTAGAAGACACGTCCTTGGTGATATACATTTTAAATCTTCAAAATTTCCACACACAATCTTCAAACTATAATTTAGAACTCTCCATGTTTTTTATTCTTGATAATAGATCCTTATTAAAATCTCATTTAAACTGTGCTTCAGTTATATTGGACACCAACATGCTGTGCCATGTTGGTACTTAACCAAAAGTAGTTTGACATTTACCTTTCAAAGATTGCATTTGGACGAGGCTAGTTTAAATAAATAGTAATGTAGATTCATTAGGTGGGCAAGAGTTGTTCCTCTTAAATATAATGCGACCTTTATGACTGTTACAAAATTTGTCTGGCGGTGTAGGATTCCTTCTGGAATTTTGCGGACAGGTAATGATAATATAGGTATTAATTATGGAAGAAAATATGTTGAAAGAGTATTGGTTGTTTTGCTGAATCTCCTAATTAATTGTTACATTTTTAAAAATCAAAATTGCTTGCTTACATTGCATGACATCTTGCTGATCCTAAAATTGTACGTAGCATGTAAAGTGCTTGGTAGTTAGTGCTCCCATGGCTTGTTATTGCTGGTTAATGATAACTTTTGATGTCTGTCCCCATATTCTGTCTTCATGTTACATATAGACATTGGAAGAAATGTTAAGAGCAAAGGTAGGCTGATAGTGTTATTTGTTCTTTTTGATTAGGTAATGGTATCAGCTAAAGATGAGCCTGGCTCTGCTCTTCCACCTGCAGTGGATGGCTTATTGAGGGCTCATAAGCGGTTAATTGATGGGTCAGAAAGTGATGTTGCCCATGCTCCTTCAGGTGCGGCCGTGAAGATTTCAACAAAACTACTAGTACCAGCCTCACAAGCTGGAAGTTTAATTGGAAAGCAAGGAGGAACTGTAAAATCTATTCAAGAAGCGTCAAATTGTATAGTTAGAGTTCTTGGAGCAGGTTTCTTCTAATATTTCATTTAAAAACTTTCAAATTTGGCCTGATGCATTGTCATTTTTATATTATTGAGTAGTCTGTTATTTTGTTATAGTTTTTGGTACAAATTTTTCTTACAATTATTTTGATCAGAGTTAAAATTGATTGCCTTAGTATGTGTAAATAACCTTGACAACACAAGAACTAAAAAACCAACAGAGGGAGTATCTTGTAAGCACTCAAGTATGCATCACTAATTTCTATCAGTACCACTTCAATAAGTTTATAAAATTGTTCATTAATTAATTCAGTTGCCAGGAAAATAGTCATGTTCTTGTTTTAGACATTCTAATCTAATTCATCTAAGCAGTTTTAAACTTTGTCTGTCTGAAACCTTTCTTGTCTATCCCTTTTTATTAGAAATTATTTCAAAGATACAATTTGAGGGAGTAGCATGATTGAATTATGGACCCAATAACTTACTTGTAATCTTCTGTAATTTATGCTTTTAAATAAAGTATATTTGGGAATTTTAAGTTTTTTTCAATATTTCCATTTTGGTTCTTGGATGGACTGGTTGGTATTCTCTAGTTACTTAGCATCTTGCACCTCTATTTTGTTGTCTGCAGAAGATCTGCCTGTTTTTGCCCTTCAAGATGACAGAGTGGTTGAAGTAGTAGGGGAACCCGCTGGAGTGCACAAGGCAGTTGAGATGATTGCTTCACACCTTAAGAAATTTTTAGTTGATCGCAGCATAATTCCAATTTTTGAAATGAATGTAAGCATTCAGATTACACTTGTGAAGAATCTATCTTATGTGTATCTAGAAATGAAACTAATTTTGATCTTTCTCCAGATGCAAATGGCTAATAATACCCATCACATAGAGCACATGCCAGTGCCCCCGTCCCACCAATCATGGGGTCCACCTCAGGGTTTCCCACCAAATGCTGGGGGAGGTCCTGGTTTTGGAGCCACTCAATTTATGCCACCTCCACGACAAGTTGATAATTACTATCCACCAGCTGAAATGCCGCTTCCATTGGACAAACAGCCCCATCATGGTATATCTGCTTATGGAAGAGATGCTTCGGTAGGTGTTCACACATCTTCCAATACCCAGTCCGCACCTTCCATGGTCACACAGGTACTTGTTCTTATTTCAAATTTGTTTTCTAATAATCCTCAAAAGGACATCTTGAATTTTATGCTATAGTTGTGGTAAAGGCTAGTTGTGGAATTTACCAATATTGATTGACATTTGCTGTTGCTTCCACTTTCCTTTTAGATTTAAGACATCAAAAGATGATGTTAGCTTGCACTCTTGGGTGTTAAACTGAAGTGTTAAAGCTAAACAAAACATGTCTAATACCCCATGCAAATGTCATCTTCAGTTATTGAAATTAGATGTGATTCGTGTAATGGGTGACAATAATTTTAATTAGGCTTCAAAATGGGAGTTTGGATGTGGGCATGTTACTTGAATGCTTAAGTTTTCGCTCCTATTATAAATTTATACATTTTTATCAATAAAATTTGTCTTGCTATTGTGGCACAGATAACACAGCAAATGCAAATTCCTCTATCATATGCTGATGCTGTTATTGGAACGGCTGGAACAAATATAAGCTATATAAGAAGAGCCAGCGGTGCCACTGTTACCATACAAGAAACAAGAGGAGTTCCTGGGGAGATGACAGTTGAAATCAGTGGTACTGCTTCTCAAGTTCAAACAGCACAGCAATTGATACAGGTAATCCCCCGATCTTGGTCTTTGATTTACTCACTACATTCCAATATTAGTGCCGTCCTAAGTTTTATCCCCAGACTAGGAAGAAGCTGTAAATGAATAAAAAATATTGTTGTAGTTTTACAAAATTGTCCTTATTAACCATTGTCACTGTTATAAATATATAGTGTATCATAATGACTTGGAAGTGGTACAGACTGTTAATTTGGGGGTAGAATTGGAAAAATTAATTAGTGTCACATTTATAAAACGGAATGACATTTATTCTATAACATTTTTTTATATGCTTTAAAATTTTCAGTCTATAACATGCTACATGTCTTCGAAATTTGCTTTAGATTTATACTATGAAATTATTCAGTGAAAAATTATTGCGTTGTTTATTAGGGATCTAAAGAGTTGTTATACGCTAGTGTTTTTCAAGATTAGTTTTTTATATAAAAAATAGAGACATGAGGAAACTACAAGCTTATCCAATTTCTAAATTAAACAATTATTCGTCCTAGTATTATGAATAATAAGTTGAGTAGTAAATTTGTAATTTTTTTTCGTATTTGCCCTGTTGTTTTTTTGATACGGGGAAACTATCTCCATTTTTTTCTTTTATTTCATTCATTCCAATTTTTATGCATTATCTTTCTTTCACATTTTGTTGCCATATGGTGCCACTTCACTGGATTTTAGAACTGTTTAACTTTACATTATGAATTTGCCTTGTAATCTAGCAATGTAATCCTGAATGTTTGGTGCAGAATTTTATGGCTGAAGCTGCAGCTGCAGCTGCCGCACCAGCGCAGCAACAAACAGGTGGGCCTGCTGCAGATCAAGGATACAACTCTTACCCTGCTCATGGATCTGTATATGCATCTCCACCTTCCAATCCAGGACATGCTGGAGGCTATGGCTCAGTTTATGGTGCAAACTATGGGTACTAATGATGAGGCAGTGGGAACTGAAGCTGCCCTTATCGAAATGTTGAATGTTGGTAAAAGATTTATAGTCTGTTTGGTTCTGCGTCCAGATTTACTTTATTGCGTCCCAATGCTTTTTTGACCATGATTTGTTGAAGCTAGACATTCAAGCTTCTCACTAAACATGCTGCAGCGTTCAAACCGCCATCCAGACCAAACATAGGCTTAGTGTAATGATTTATCAACTGTGTTAGACATTGCGCATATGTTTTGTTTCTGATTTATATAAAAATTTGATTTTTTCTTGTGGCACCTGTGTTATGTTTCTATTGGCTGTCATTTGGAAAGGTCAAACACACTTTTCATGGTCTTCTAATGTACTATTATTAGCTTGTGCTATGATGTTCTGTGATTTTGTTCTAAGATAGTGTTTAGTTGGTGGTGCATGTGTTCCTTCTTCCTTACATTGCTTAAATCGCATGCTAGTTAACTACTAGCGGAAATGACAACTAGCTTGTAGCTCCATTTGATGTGTCCAGAATGTTATTTAGGCCTTTTTAATGAGGATGGTTGGGTCAACCTAGTGCCTCCATACAGCTGTTCACTATAGAGAACACGAATGCTATTTTTTTTTATTTTTAGAAATTCTCATTAGAAAGGGGAAATAAGATATGCTTTTTTACTGTGACTATGGTCCTTTATTTAAAGGATAGGATGATATTGGATTTCTGGATAAATAGATCTGATTACAAATTACAACATACACACAATCAATTGTAATTAACTTAGTGGATGAGTGAATCAATACGAAATTAGTTTGAAATTTGGTTTGACAATTAAATCGTTGAATCAAATGAGTTGAATCAAATGAGTTGAATATCAGGAAAAAAAACTAGACTATGAAAATAAATTTTTAAAACTGATTATGTTAATTTTTTTAAAATTTCAGAACATACATGACTTTTAAAGAGTAACAACACCCATCTCTTCTATTTCTCTCTTTTTTTTTTATATTACATTTATTATTTCTCACTTTCATCTTGTATATTTTATGATAACAATAATAAAATCTTAATCATATTTTTTTGCCATAGCATAGCACCTTGCATCAATAAGGTCCCGCGGCGCCGACCATGCCACATTAGCCGCCATATCTAGACAACAAGAAACCCCTCATCTTGTTCAACTTTTGAACCGACCTATAGTAGTTCTGCAGGGCCGTCTTTGAGGGCGTGCAAGACGGACTACCGCACATGACCTCAAAATTTTCACACTTAATATGTGGCTAAATAGGGCCTCATAAAATACTTATAATGGTTAAACTATGGTCATATAGGGCCTCTATTTGTTTTTTCATAATTAAACTAAGACTAATCTACACAGGGCCTCCGAAAAAATTGAGACGGCCTTGTAGTTCTGCTTCTTTATAAAGATTTGTCGCACTCATAGCAAATATATTAGTATAAAATTATTTTATTATACATGCTTTTTCTAACTCTTTAGAATATTTGTAGAAGTACTGAAGTAGCCTAATCATTTTTCGTTATTTTGAATTTTTAAATATATTTTAAACTACTTTTTCAAAAATAAGTCCTTAAATTACCTAATTTCTTATTAAATCTCTAAAATCAGTTTTCTTATTAAATCTTTAAATTTTTTAATAAAAATTAGAGAAAAAGGGATATGCACTGACAGTGTAAAATATTTTTACACTGTCAACCAATCACAACCATGCATCCAATTAAAATACAATTTTAATTTAAAAAAATTAATATGACATGCCAAGTGTAAGGATTTTGATTGGATGTATGTGTAAAGTTTATTTACACTGTCAGTGCACTACCTTTAAACTCTTTAAACCTATAACTATAAAATATTAAAAATTTTCAAAAATATGCTTATCATCTCTCACCGTGTATCACATCTTTTTGTCTTTGTCGGCTTCCTTACTTTTAATTTCCTTTTTCCACAAAAGATATAAAGTTAAAATTATTTTAAAAAAAGAAAATAGAAATGTGAAGCTTTAACATTTTTCAGTTGGTTTACTTTGTGTTGATCTCGTCTTTCACCTCCTCTTCCTCCACATTAAGTCAATTAAATTTCTCTCATTCTAAAATCGTTTCTATTTTCTCTATTAAATTTTTCAGTTCCTTCAATTTTATTTATTCAGTTTCAAATCTTTTTCTCTAGAATTTTCTGTATCATATCAAGAAAACCTTCAAAATTTGATCTGATTCAGTTATGGCTACTAGTAGTAGCACCAAGAAAGATTCATCTTCATCATCTTCTTCTCGGTGGCACAATTTTTCCACAAGAATTTCAACGTCTTTAGCTTCAGCTTTACTCGAATGGTTATTGATCCTTTTTCTCTTTATTACCGCTGTTTTCTCTTACGTTATTACTAAATTTGCTTCTTACTGTAAATTGAAAGCACCGTGTTTATTCTGTTCGAGAATTGATCATGTGTTAGGTAAAGAGAGAAACGGTTACTATTTGGATTTGATTTGTAGTTTTCATAAGTCTGAGATTTCTTCTTTAGTTTATTGCTGTAAACATGATAAGCTTGTTAACATTCAAGGTGTTTGTGAAACTTGCATATTATCTGCTGCGACCGTGGATAAATCGAATGCCGAGAGTTCGGAATTTTTGGTTGGTGATAAATCGGTGGAAGATGAATCTGGATCCGTGTTTGATCAGGATCATCCGTTACTCGGTAAGAGTGAACGGACCGAACGGACCGTTCCCGGACACTGTTCTTGTTGTAGTGAAAGATTTGCTTTGAATTGTTATGATAGGAATTTTGTATTCACGGAATCGAGGACTCGGTCTAGGGAGGTTGATTTTGATGTGGCGGATGATGGTGAAATTGAAAGCAGTTTATATGAGAGAATAAGTGCAAAGAAGGTTGTATCGGTTAGAGATCAACGGGTGAGAAATGATCGCGCGGATCCTTTGTCGCGTGTAGGTTATACCGAACTTAAGATTAATTCTGATACTGAGTCTGAATATGAAGTTCCTTTATCAGATGATGATGGTGTAAGTGTACCAGTTCGTAGAACAGATGATACTGAGGAAGATATAAGGGTTCCGTTAACAGATGATACCGAGGAAGATAAAAGGGTTCCATGTGAATATGTGGAGCTTCCCAGTGTTGATGATTCAAATGAGGATTTGACTTCTGGGAAGCTCGGGACTTCAGCTTCTGTGTTTGAGCCGTTGTTGTCGGAACCAGGAATGCAAGTAGAAAATACTGATATTTGTGGTATCAAAACTGTAGCAGCAGCAGTGGAAAGTGGGAATGGTTTGACAGAACTTAAATGGCAGAAGATTGAAAGAAGTGCTGTTTGTCCCTCCTCGAGTGAGGCTACTCCCTTTAATAATGTTCCTACATTATCGAATAAAACAGGAGTGCCTGTTGAAGTATCAAAGGAAAACGGTATGTTATTTTTTTTTGTGATTGTATTTCTATAATAACTTGGATTTGAACTATAATTCATTGAAGAAAGTTGATGAAATTAAATAATCTAGTTTTTGATACGCGAATCATATTTTATAGATGTAGTATGAAAATGTCTAGGGCCTTTTATATAGCTGAAAAATCTATATTTTACTTTTTTGAGTCGGCAAGTGCATTAGTTTTATACTGATTTAACAAACCTTTTCTACATTTTTTAGTTGAAATATGATCATAATGCTATTGTTTCTTGTGCAGATGATCTTAGAACTGATGAAGAGGGGTTAACGTCTGAGCAAGGACCCTCCATGGAAAGTGAAGAAAACATTAAGTCAGGCAATAAGCTAAAAGCATCTGAAGAAGGCTTAGAACCAACCATTGCTTCTAGTGATGTTGGTCAACAAAATCCAAATTTGCTTGATCTTGGGGATGCTTATAAGCTAGCTGTCGGTAATAGAGGAAGACAGTTGTCTGGCATGCTTGCAGAACATTGGCTCGGGAAGGATTCATCAAGAGTTAATGAAGATTTGAAGATATTAATGTCACAATTCTCTGCCACTCGAGGGACTGATATGTCTTTTAATGATATCAGTCCTAGGTTATCTATAAATAGCGAAGAAGCAAAGAGTTCTGATGTTTCCAACTCTACTGGAATGCAGATACTTCAAAAAATGATTTCGCTTGAGCGAAATGAGTCTGGTTTGTCTCTGGATGGAAGCATTGTCGGTGAAATTGAAGGTGAAAGTCCGGTTGACAAGCTTAAAAGACAAGTTGATCATGACAGGAAACTTATGAATGCTTTGTATAAAGAGCTGGAGGAAGAAAGAAATGCTTCTGCAATTGCTGCAAGTCAAGCTTTAGCCATGATCACTAGACTGCAGGAAGAAAAGGCAACATTACATATGGAAGCCTTGCAGCACTTAAGGATGATGGATGAACAATCAGAATATGAAATGGAAGCTTTGCAAAATGCTAACGACCTTCTTGCTGAGAAGGAGAAGGAGATAGAAGACTTGGAAGCGAAGGTTGAGTTTTATAGGAAGAATTTCCCTAATGAAACGTTGTTGGAGAACACAGTGGAGAAAAACTCTGAAATGAAGGTGAAAGATATTGGACTGGACCATTCACAATGTACTTTCGTTGAAAATAATGGAAGTGTCCCTGAAAAATCAGTTGCTGAAAATCCTAATATCTATGACAAAACTGACATTCTACTCACGTCCGCAGAGGAAAAGAATATTCAATCTGTAAAGAGTTCTCTAGTGGAGTTTCCAGATGAAAAGCTATATATTTCCCAACGTTTGAAGAAGTTGGAGAAGCAAGTATACTTTTTCCTGAATACTCACCATTCTCCGGATAATTTGCCAAATTCTGAAAATATTGGAAAAGAAGTTCCAGAAAATTCTGAAAATTTAGACAATAATCTTTTAACAGAAGATTCTCTTCCATCGTTTAAATTAAATTCTGATGCCACGATTGATGACCAGTCATCAAAGAAGCCTCCGGTTTGCAAGCAAAATGGTGAAATTGAATCCTCCGGATGTAGTTCCCCTGTTCTTTGTGAAAATAGTGATTTAGCTTCTACTAGAAGTGTGGTTTCAGATTTTATTGAAAGGTTACAAGCTCTTGAGGCAGACCATAGTTTCCTTGAGCATACTATCAACTTATTGAGCGAAGGAGGTGAAGGACTTAAATTATTGCAGGAAATAGCTGATCGCCTGCAACAATTACGCATGATTGGGATAAGGGAAAGGGATCATCCTGTCGCTTGACGATGTATATAAGGTCAGTAGTTTCTGCCAAACCATAAATTAAAGCATCACCCATTCATCAATTTTAAAATTACATTGATCCGTTTTTCTTTATTGTCATGTTTCTTTGGTGGACCAATCTATAAAGAAATTTGTGTTTAGCATAATGACTATTGAGTATGGATAAATCTCTGTGACCTATGTCACAGATAAAATACTATTGGGTATTTGTTAGGTATTTTTGATTGTCTCATTTACAACACTACTAGATAGTTTATGCAAATTTATAAAGAATAAAAAGATAACAGTGAATCGACCTCCTTGCCATGTTACAATGATAGAGTGAAGGAGCAAAGACTTTGCATCATAATAAGATTTTTAATAGATATTGTGCCCCTGTTGTGAATACTGCTTTCTTAGTGTTTGTTTGTAAACTTCTATTGTGACGCGTTGAGACTAGGGACTGAAATAGATTTTTCTGAATGCAAGTGGTTTGGGATCCTTGCATCAGATTTCAGTGTGGTATGTACCATTATTTTTACATTTTTGCTGTTCAGATTTTACAGATACCTACACCAATAATCAGCGACGAGGACGCAAGCACATTGAACAACGGTGAAGCAGGTAACAATAAGTGGTGCGTGCAACTGTACAGTAACAATAGCTTGCTATCATCCATTCCAGTGTACAAGAAAATAGGATTTCAAATTATATGGAGAGCTTTTTCACCCTTCCTTTTTCTGGGGATAGTTTCTTTGGCCATTTTGCTGCATTGAATTGTAAAGGTTTTCCACTACCCATTTGAATTATGTTTTACACAAATTTTCATTTCCTTTTGTCGTTTTTGCATTGTAAATGAATAATTCCATGAGTGATTGCTTGTTTAATGAGTGTCTTCTTGTGTTGAAGTGAGTATTTGGAAACAGAAAGAACTAACATCAGCATGCTATACTGATTTTGCGAGAGTTTGTATATGACTTTTTAATTTGCACAGTTATTTGTATCAGTATTGCCTCAAGTGCATGCATGATGGCCATTAAATCTTACCAAACATCTAATAATATTTTTGCTGGTGTTTCATATAAATACTTGGGGTTCTCTCTATTTCAACTATTCAACATGAATTCTCGATAGTACAAATTTCTTTAAATTTTTCCGGTGTTTTTTACTATAGTTCTAAGATATTTAAAATGCGTGTTAAGGTATATTCACAAATTTTCATGTCAAAGAGAAATGTTCTGTCTTTTGCTAAATTTGTATTCCATATACATAGACTTATTTCTACGACTTATTCTATAAGACTTGTTTTTGAATCTCTAACTTTGATTTAATTTTTTTCTGGACTCTTAGATGTGTTATGCAAATATCTTAAAACTAATATAAAAAAACACGAGTTTAAGTTAATCTTTGATACTGTTGTATTGGGGCATTACTTTATCTACCTTGGGATGAGAGTGAATTACATTGAAAATTCGAATCTGTCATTTTCATATTGTGGAGATGCATCTAAAATACAAAACATTTTATAAGTGAGTCATCCATCTCATATTTGTCAAAAAATAATTTGGAGATGTATTTACGAAATTATCTCGAAAAATTACGGAGATGCATATCCGAATTAATCTGTGCTTAACAAGTGAGTCATTCATTCCAAATTTGTCAAAAATAATTCAGAGATGTATGTCCGTAATATTTTAAGGGTGATTTCGTTAATGCATTTCTAAAATAACCTCAGATAAATACATGATCTACAAGTTGCCCAAGACCTCATATGGTCTCAAACAGGCTCTAAGGCAATGGTATGAGAAGATTCATCAAGTCTTGTTTCAGTTTGGATTTGTTTCTAGAAAATGTAACCACTTTTTGTTTGTCTACTCTCATCAAGGAATTGTCCTATATATCTTACTTTATGTGGATGACATCTTAATTATTGGCTCATCCTCACCTCTTATTCATGACCTTATAACTAAACTCTATTTGAAATTTGCCTCGAAATTTTTTCGTAAACATGATTACTTTTTTTAAGCAAATAATGATATATTACTTAAAAAAAAAAGTTAATACAATAGGTGATCAAAAGATTCAACCTTCAAAATCAAATTAAGCCTATAGCATCAAATGCGTAAACATGAATACTTTGTTACCATTGAAGTCACTTGTCATGGTCAAAGCTCTATTATGCATTTTAGTTAAAGTACATTAAAAATTTTCGGCTTAATCGAGGTAAGGGGAGATTATTTTATGATGGGTGTTAAGCTTAAGAGATATTGGGGATCCCTTACTCTATTTTCTCTAATGTTGATTGAATTATGAGAGGTTTCTGTAAAACCTCCATGATTATATTGATTGTGAATTCAATTTTGTATTGTTGATGCTGATTTTATTGTTGTCGATGTGAAATTCGGGTGAATCTATCTGTAAAAATTGATTGCTGATGTTCATATGCTATATGATGAGCTGATGAAGAAAACATGAATATTTAATGTGATATATGTTAGATTGATGTTCCTTGATGTGAAATATGTTGTTTATGTGTGTAAATCGAATTCTAGAACTGTTACATTGGAGAATAAGTCAAAAAGTCGAATAATTTGCAATAAATCGAAATAAGCCAAATAAATCGCAGAGAGCACATGAGAGTATTGATCATCTGGTTTCACGCATAACTTGAGTTTTTTAAGTCTATTTGAGGTGCGATCAATTGCGTTAAAAATCTAAGATATAGATATTTCTTAGATTAATGAATTCATAAGGTTTTAATGTGTAGATGAGGTCGTGATTATTGTAATATCTCATGATGTTTATGCGTGTGAATGATATTGCGAATACGATATTGAGGTTTATATGAACAACATTGTGGAAATTAGTAATTATGTACATGACGTGAGTTTAGTATTGAAATTGGACATAAATGTACTTAATTTGAGAAATTATATACGAACCAATAATATAGGATGATTAACCATGTTAATAAATGTTTTATTTTTGTTACCATACGTTGATTAGTACAACTTGCGGTTAATATATCCTATTTGTCATTTGTCTATAACTTTAATTACCTATATCTTTTAAGAATGAAGTTGAGACCGTTAGAAACTAGACAAAATTTAGCACAAGATAGACTTTGATCTGGATCAATTCTGTTGTGGCAAATGCTAGAAAACTAAGTTGCAAGTTCAGTTAATGTTTTGAAAACTCTACGACACAACTATTTGACATGTTAGTAATTTGACCACAACTCACTCTAAACAAGTCATTTAAGAGTAAACCTTATATCATAATAAAATATATATATATTTTTTTTACATATTGGATTTAATAAGCATCCCATTCTACTAGTATGCGAAATACTAGTTACAAGTTCGATAAAACATTATGCCCGGTGCCTGTACCAACTCATATTGTTTGATTAAATTGTATCGATTGAGATATTAAGTCCTAAAATAAAAATTATAGTCTAAAAATAGACTCTCTAAGCTTTCCAAAATATATTCATTTGTTTGATTCCGAATCCGTTTGATATTTTAAATAATTATTCGAATAAGAGGAATGACTAGCAGAAAACATGATTTTGGAGCTGTTTTTATAAGATGCTATATGAATTAAGTTGTTAATGTGTTAGGACACAAGTCCAATGATTGATAATACGTATACGAGTTAAGTTTTTAAGGTTAGGATGCAAGTGTTGATGTGATTTATTATTAGGTTTGGTAGAACCAATGTTTATATGTTTAGGTTTGAGACGAATCAATGTTTTAACTCTAATTGTTAGAGTTCATGTGCTGTATGTTTAGGTTCAAAAGAACCAGTGTTGAGATGTTTAGGTTCAAGAGAACCAGTGACGTGACCTTACATCGACAATTATTTGATGATGACGTGCAGGTTCGAAAGAACTAGTGATGTGTAGGACTTATGTCAAGTGACGAGGATTGGAGTTGAATGATTGTGGATGCTCATTTGCATTAATTGTAGCATTCATGCATCATGTATATCATAGATAGGTAAGACTTCAGTCTAGTAACGAGTAGGAATTTGATTTAGTGACAAGTAGGACTTCGGTTCAATGACGGGTAGGACTTTGTCCGGTGATAGGTTGGATACATCAGTAACACAACTCTGATATTCAAGAGATTGATACCACATGCATGAGAGTAAAAGTTATGAACATTGTATGCATAATTATCTATGTTATCTGATTGTGTGATTGTGATTTAATTGTATATGATGATTATACTATCCTTACTGTTTTAACACCGTTTGAATTGTGGAGTGTATTCTCACCCCTTTCTTGTCACTATGTTTCTAATTTTGTACTTTATACAGGTAATCTCCAAGTTGAGATGGAGGAATGATAGTTTTGGTTACCGAGGATGACGTAGTTGGTCTCTTCAATAGTTTGCTTTTGCTTATGTATTGTCGTATCTTTTATCGCCTGTCTAGTTTTGTATCTGGTGTCGCTTTGATATTGTAACACCGCGCTGGGGATTTTGCTATGTCATTAAGTTTTTTTGAACATATCACTTTGCCATGTTTTATGATGCTATGCTTTGACTTAAATTCCGCATTTGAAATATCAATTGAAAGATTTTTGTCGATGTGACACCCTTGCTTTTATCTTCATATTTTCCGCAATGTTTTATAAATCATACTTAAAGTTTAGGGTGTTACATAAAACTTAAGGTTGGTCTTCCACCACCCTAAACTTGAGGAAGAGTATTACAAATATTATTTTCGAAAGTTAGTTAGAAGTAATTATAGCATTTAGAGTTTGTTAGAGCCCGACTAACTCTATATACATGGTTCTTCCTCTCCTGGTAAGAACTTGAGCTTTTGAATCACAATCAATGAGATCCGAGATTCAACTCATGTAAACCACCTAACAATTCTAACATTTTCACAAATTTTTATTTAAACTATTTGACATAACTTACTTTTGAATTTGAAATTTTTTCAGGTGCTTGACACGTTGGACCAACCTATCAAGAAACATTTGTAATTTTTGATTGAAAGACTAGTTTATTTGACTTCAAATTTGAAGTTGTAAATTTATACTAGTGTCTCTACCCGTGCGAGGCACGGGTTAAAATTTCTTATACTAAAAAAAAGCATTTTATAATTATTTATAATTTATAAATGAAGATGTATTAACATTATAATTTTTCTTTGTTATTAGTTGCAGGCAAATTTTTTTTATCAATAATAAACTATATTATATTAATAAAAATATCTTTATTACTTAAAAAATTAATTTATTTACTATAAAAAAATTTAAAATTTTTAAATTATGATGCTAATTTAAATCGAATAGAATTTGTTAATTTTTTTTTAGGATACCAAAAAAATATTTAGTCTTAAAATATATGATATCAATTAAGAAATTAAGGAATTAAAACAAAAATCTATGAAATAAATAAATAAAATTTCATTTTAAAGATGACCAAACAATCTATATGAAATCAATTTTAATTTGGAAAACAGATATATTTATAAATTTTTGTGAATAAAATGATAAATATCATAATACAATCAAAGAAATTAATCTATATTATGTTATTTTCTATTAATAGTGCAAATAATTTTACACAGTAAATTAATCAAAATATTTGAATGTAAAATTTGATAATTAGATTATCACCTATAAAATAATGTAATATATTAAAATATCATAATTAATCTATATTATGTTATTTTCTATTAATATATTTTTTCTAAATCAATTAAGAGTTTATTAATTTGTTTAGAGGCATATCATATTTTTTGTTATTATTTTAAATTATAAACAATAAAAGATGTCTAATAATACTATATCAAACACCATGGAATGTTTTAATATAAAAAATAAAATAAAACATATAACAATTATCACACAATGGAGATGCATTAACTGAAATGTAGTATTAGTTATTTATCCTAAAAAGCTTTTAGTTTAATAAAAAAATTCTAAGTTGCATAATATATATATATAAATATATATATATATATATATATATATATATATATATATATATATATATATATATATATATATATATATATATCAATATATTTTACATTTTTCTGTAAACCTAATCATAGCATAAAATAGCATAAAATGTAAAATTGATCATGACTTCAATTTTGACTATGAAAAATTAAATGTCTTCTCCCACATCAATTCCTATGAAAAATGAATGAAAAAACTATTGCCATTAACCAATTAATAATTAATAATTAAAAAAATCATATAATATAATTGGTTTACATTATATCATAAAGAACATTTTCTAAGCATACACCATTCAAGATGTATGATTCCATTTAGGCACTTAGTGACTGTAGTCTGCACCAATCTCTTTCACATTTCCAAAAATGTTTATCCAATATATATGAAAGCATAAACTAAGCACATGATAATATATTTGCGAAAACAATTCAAAATTTACTTTCAATGAAGTTGGTATTTCATTTGAAATCAGTTCTGGCATCAAAGTTATTCCAAACCCATCTCGATCATAGTTACAAAGATTGAATCATGGTTATCCTTATCAAGTTTAGCATCAATTACCACTCGATCAATTAAGGATTTATATTGAACTGCAACTTTTATTTTGTTGTTGCTCTTTATGAGGATTAAGTCACCATAGTTCCATCTCAATCTGTCGATTCCGCTCAGGCACAATCTGCATCAACCGAGTAGCTGAAGAGTTTAGAATTACGTCATAACATAGTACATGAATAGAATGAAAATTTGAAATCAGACCAAACAATCTATTTCAAACCTATAGTTTTATCTAGTGATGATAACAATAAAAATATTAATTACCTAGAACAATGGTATAAGAACCCCAAACAATCATGAACTTTACTAAGCACACAATCTCAGGTTTTCAAATGGAATATGAATTTTCGAGGTCTGCTAAGCACACAATTCAACATCATCTCACCTGCCGTTCGCTCCATGGATCCAATAATTATTTTTCAAAATCCACCTTTGAATAGATGATATAAAACAAACCATTTACCTTAAACTTATTTTTAACAAACCAGTTTGCTAATATATTAAAAAATCAACAGTTTACCCCTCACTTTGGATGAATAAAATCCATTTGTAAACTATAATAAACAACCATTGAAATAAAATAAATACAGTAAACATCTGCAATAAGCAATAACCATTTCATTATCAATTGGATTTCAAAGTAAAATTTTAGAAATGGAATAGTTAGAATATAGGTGTTCCACCACCTGATAGATAAAACAGCTCACTGTAGTCTGAACCTCGATAAAACGGTCTTACTTCCATGTTGATGCATTGATTGCATAACACAGGAGAACCAACATATCTCAGGTACAAATTAATGTAAGATTCACAAATAATATTTTTTGGAGTGCTATGAAGTTGAAGCAAGTGAATACATTGATACCAGAACATTGAAACCATGAAAATGTTGACAAAAGATGAAAACATAAACATTACTACCAATGAAACCATGAAAACATTAACACTAATTTCAGTAAATAACAGTACAATACAACACAACCATGAAACAGATTTATAAATGCTATGGAGAACCGGTTATGTGAAGATGAAATGAGCATATTTATAATTGCGCCCATGGATAGTTAATAGACACTAAAGATGGGAGAACTTGGGAAAGACAAACTTGTTTTGATAAAACAAAAAAATTTAACCGGTTTGTGTTGGAAACGATAACAAATATCAAATCTCAGAAGGTTAGTGGTGATTGGTTGAAGGGAAAGGTGAAAGTAATCTCCACGTAACTTTTAATGTATTAGGAGAAGAAGATTGTTTTGATTGGTTAATAGAAAGGCAAATGATAAGTTATGGAAAAATATATTGAAAGGTGTGAACCGTTTCTGTATTTTGACCGTGCAAAACGTTTACAAAGAAACCAAATTGAATGTGAATTAAATTTAAACAATTTGAAAATAATAATCAAAATATTAATTAATTATAAAATTAATAATAGTGATAATAATAGAAATATTTCTATAAATAGGAAACATAAATATAGCAAGGGCTCTATTTTTTTGACAAATGGCAAACTTGCCAAAATACTCCTTTTGCTTTATTCTATTTAATGATGATATAACAATAAAATAAAATATGAATTGATAAAAAAAAAATCAAATCAACCAATCTTAATACAAATTGCACGTAAATTGATTAAATTATTATTTTTTAGAAAGAAAAATATGAAGTCAACCGAACGAAAATGAATACCATTTTAATCTCTTGACTTGAAAACGTTCATCTTCAAAATCGATATAAATCAAACATTCGATGATACACTAGGTTACGTTTCATGAGTGCCACACAAGGCAATGACAGTCATATATGTGACTTTGACTTCCATCTACTCACCTTCTTTATGAGATAAGATAAGTTTAACCATAAATGCAAGAATTTTATGTGGCATAATGTACACTCATAAATAATAATAATTCTTCACTCTTTTATGTTTAACCAACTATATTCTAATTTGCTGTAACCAAAAAATCACAATCTAATTGACCAATAGACGTATTAATCCTACAAAGTTTAAGATCTCGTAGCAAAACTTAGATTTTTTTTTTTAGTGATGATTAATCCTCCAAAGATTAAGATCATATACCAAAACGAGTTATACTTAGTTTTAATCCGCCATCGAATGTAAATTTTCACACGATCAATAATTTGAATGAAGAGAGTTCTTTGCCATGACCCATGAAATAATTTAAGTAGAGCTAACCATATGACTCAGAAATAATCACATTATTTGAAAGAAAAATATTTAAGCAGAAAAATGCCAAGAAATTGTGAGTATCAAGAACGGCATTATTAACAAATTACTTGAAGTATCTAATTCTAACCATATCAAAATACATATCAAACACTAAGAGCTGACTCTAGGGGTAGGCCAATTAGGCCTTTGCCTAGGGCTCTAAATTTCAATTTTTTTTAGTCATTATTAGCAGCTCATTGTAAAAAGACACTTCAATAGCTTTTAATCGATATTAGTAGTGTTACTATTTTGGCCCTTTTCATTAAGGTAGTAAGCAAATAAGTTTAATATACTGTCTTTTAATTCTATTGGATGTAAAAAATTGATATCTCCCATGAATGTATTATTCGTAAACAATAATAATTTATTGAGATTATTATCAATAAAATTATAAAAAATTTCAAAAATCATTTTAAACTTATATATAATAGACTATTCAATATTTCATTCTATAGCAAATTTAAACAATGTAATAATATTTTATATTTAATAATAAAATATAAAAATCTACTGATATTAAAAATAAAATTATTTTTTATCTAGATCATTCAAATATCCTGGCAAATAGAACTAAAAGGTTTAAAAATAATAGGGAAAAAAGGAAATGCACTGACAGTGTAAAGTATTTTTACACTGTCAGCCAATGAGAGACATGCATCAGAATAAAGTCCATTTTTAATTTTAAAAAACTATAATTACATGGCATATTAAAACATTTTGATTGGTTGTATGTGTAAAACTGATTTACACTGACAGTGCACTATCTTTAAACTCAAAATAATAATACGAATACCAAATTAATACACCAATTAATATAAATTTTAAAAATTGTGAGGCTTTAAGAGAAGAGAAGCAACTCTTAGATTTCAAACTTTTATCCACTAATCAATAATTAAATAGACTTGATTATTTTAAAAATATCTAATTGTTTATAGATTTAATGTTAATTGTTTTTCTATATGAACGGTTCATTCAAAAAGAAGTTTTTAAAATTAAAATTAATAAAATCTTAATTAAAATTATCAATATTTCAAAATAAAATAAAGAAATTGACTTTTTCTGTCCGTTGAAAATGAAATATTAAACGAGATTAATTATACTAGTTTAATAAATAATTTTACATCTTAAAAAACTAGAAAAAAATTAGCTTTTAAATGAAATATTACTTCCATAATTTTATTATTATTAGTAATTAAAAAAATATTGAAAATTCGTCTTAGGCCTCAATATATATTGGGCCGGCCCTGCAAATACTGTGTGAAAAAAAGTAATCAAAGAATAATAAAAAGTACTTGAAGTATTAAAAACTTAGTTCAACTCCTCATCTATGAAAATAATAAGAAGACTACATTTATGATACCATATTAAAAAGAGTTGGTTTTTGTAGGGAGGTAATTTTGAATTAGTCTCTGAACACCTAATTACCTATCTCCTCTTACACGTGTTTAAACGCATGAAATCTTTCACATTTGATTGAAAACCTAGGGATCTTTGATTACCCATAATTTTCCCTCTCCTAATTTAAGAGAGGAGAACCAACTTTTTCCTTTTTCCACGTACTTCCTTATTAGGGTTTATAAACCATTCCTTCTATCTTCAACACCTTCTACCTCTACACAGGTACACCTTTTTTCCCTTTTTCTTTATGGAAATTATTAGGGATTTAGACGAGGATGGCAAACTGGTTGAACCCTTAACTCATGATGAGTGCACAGTCTAATGGAGCTATTGGTATAGGAATATTACATGTACCGATGGGCTGGTGATTGTAGATTAGTGGAACTAGGCATGTTCGACAACTAGGAAAGTTCTATTAATTCCAAGAGAGATAGAAGCGGTGGAAGTGATAATGATTCCTCTTTCCTTCTGTTTCCTCAAGAAATAGGAAAATCATGGGTATTTTTGACCCTGAGCCCTGGTAAGTACCAAAATATGGTAATTTAACACATAGAATATATGCACTTATTAACTTGGTACATAAGTTTCTAACATCAAATACCCCATAATTTGGTTAAAATTGAGTTTGGATTGGATAATAGAAGTTTGTACGTACAAGGCAACAGAGAAAAGGCCCTGTAACACTCGTTAAGCTAGAGCTAGCGAACACACAAAAAGACTTCACTAAGTGAGCAACAACGAGCTCCAAGCGAGGACTGGAAGAAAGTTCACAAATCATAAAATCACCCTTTTTCGCTCAGCAAAGCAACAACGAACTCCAAGCGAAGGCTGTGTTATAAGTGCGCTCGTTTGCGTCACGAGATTTATTTTCAGTATTACTCTCTCCGCCCTTGATGTAAAATTTTACCCACGTCATTACTTTAGCTAAAGAGGTTGCTGCTCTTTGGGCGAGAGATTTGTTGAAGTGTTATGCCCTAATATCGTTTAGAAATGCTCCTACAACGATTCTAATGGGCCCTAACGTATGTTAAATAAACTGGTGGCGGTTAGCTGACGGTGTCTGCTTACAGCAAATTGGTGGACTACCTTCTTCACCAAGTCTTGATTGTTGGTGACAGAGAGCCTAAGGAGGCCTATATACCATATTAAGGTTGCGTCCCTAAAGGTGTCGTACAAGAGCTTACACTTCAAGGATTCAGATGCTCCAATGATGGCCATCTGAGTGGAGGCCACATGCTCATATGGGTCGTGCGTTCATTAAACTTAGCCAATGATGGCGGTTTAAAGTTTGTTGCCATAAGCGCCTTGATAGAGCAAGAATTATGATTAATTAGAAGTAGAATTTATATTATTGTTAGTTAATTTGTAATGCTTTTTAGAATGTTTTTAGGACCTTAAAATATTATTGAGGTGGGCTTTAATTAGTTATTGGGCCTTTAGCTACTCTACTACTATATATGTACTCTTATTGAGAGAGTGAAGAATCAATGAAGAAAAATCAAGTTTACTTTTATCATTTACTTTTCTTAGCTTATTTTTAATGTCTTTCTCTTTTTTATTGTTGAACCCTAATTTCATAGTCTTGGTAGGATAACTACCTATCAATTGGTGCTTTCATTTCGACTCATTCTCTCAAATTATATGGCTTTTCCAATATTTTATGGAGAAGAAGAAGAAGATGCCTACTGGTGGATTCTTTGCATTGAGAAAATTTTCAAAGAGCAAAGAACAAGGGAAACATTAAAAATTGTAAAAGCTATCACATCATTTCGAGGTCGTGCTCTTCAATGGTGGATATGGAGATCTCAATATAAACCACTGACTAATTGGGATTTATTCACTACCGTGTTTCTCTATCATTTTAAACCTGAATGGAGAGAAATTTTGCCAATAGAAGATGAGGAGGAGCAGCCAGATCAGGAATCGATGAACTCTATAGATGAAACTTCTTCTCATGAAGAATTTGTTGTCGAGCAAGTTCCTGCAAGTAATGGTGACCTAACAGTTTTGAATCTTTCCCCCACTATTAAGCACAAAGAAACTCATCTGTCTTTCTCCAAAGCATCTACACCTTGTGGTGAAATTAAATATTCTGTATCTGAAACAATTCCTATGGCTAAACATTCTTCCAAATGCTTTGTTCACGACATTGGTCAATTCATGATTCCGCCGAAACCACCAGATCCAAGTAAAAGCTTAGCGATAAAGCCAATATCCAAAACCCTAATTCAGCTTCGTCCATTTCCTTCCCCAGAAATGGAAGCCGCAAGACCCCTCGTCACCGTCCAGGCTCTGGACTCCGACATGGCCACTGATTCCCCAACCACCCTACCCATTCGCGACGTAATATGTGCCTCAATCCGCCCAGACAATTTCGACCATTCCAACATTTCTAATAACAGCAGCCAACCATACGCGGTTAGCCGCAAAACTCCAATAAATTCAAGTTCATCTCCGCGGCCGTCACCTAATCTCTTTCCGGAAGAGCCAGAGCCCAAGAAGGTGAAGATGTCTACCACTACTTCTGATGATGGTTCGAGTTCTCCGATTGCTACTCAAACTGTTGTTCCGATCTTAACCCAATCCGACATAGATTTGAAGCTCCTTGTCGATAACGATGATGTTGTGAAATCTGAGTTCAACGTTAACATTATTTCTGATTTATCCTGTACTTACGACATCAACAATTCCATCACTCATCCACAACTTCCTTCTGAGGTGATTCCCAGGCCTGGTGAAAAGCTGCTGAGTGTGGTGGGATTTGATTTTGGTAACGAGAGTTGCATTGTTGCTAGAGCTTATTCATTTAACCTTGAAGAAGACGCCACAAATTATGGTAGCTATGAAAAAGGTGGTATTGTCACACAAGTCAAGCAACAAAAGGTATTGAACTTTAAGCCACTAAGGGAAGCACTCAGTGATCCAGGTGATTTTCTTCTGAGTGATTTTTCAAAGTTTGATTGCACACCTCTCCTTCACTTAGCATTCCAGGCTTTGGATAAGTTCATTTTTGAGCTAGGCCGTTTCCATGTTCCTGGTGTAAAGGATGATGCTCAAAAGCTAATAGCCATCTTTAAATCTGAGTTCACAGCTACCTGTGAAATACCTAAAATAGCCGTCACAACATTTGAGAACATGGAATATGGAGAAGATGATATGAAGCCATACACGGAAACTTACAATTGGGTCATTGAAGCGTATACTAGAGCTGATTCTTATGACAGAGTTCAAGATGTCGCTGAGTTGCTTGGCATGATGGTCGAAGTTCATAAGCTCATACAACTTCCTTCCAAGGTAAACATATCCTGTGATTCTCAACAACCTTCACTAAACATCTCATTTATAAACCAATTGCTTACCATCCTTCATTATGAATGCTCATTTGGTCCTCAAATGTTGACAAAATTGTGGAAAGATTCAACTAGAGATGCATTCATGGTTGCTAATGTATTTTTCAATCTATTGACTTCTTGTACTTCTAAGATTTTCATTCTCACTGTCTCTCATATTCTTGGTTGTGGAACAAGTGAACTAAACATATATGCCAACACTCTGTTTTTAGCTTCTGCCCACAAGTTGTTTGTCAATATGCCACTGATACCCATTTGTGTGAACACTACCCTCTTCCAAGAATTGGAAGTTTTTTTGACTCTACTTGAGAGTTCTTCTTTCCTTAAAAGGCTGCATTGTATTGTCACAGAATTTATAATTGTTTGGTCCTTGCTTAGTCCCTATTTCATTATGAGTTTCAATCCTTCCATATTGGATTTTTATCTTATTTTCCGGTATCATCAAATTTTAGTTTCTCCAATAGCAAAATTTTGGAAAGAAAGGAATTTGAGTATAATTGCAAATAGAAAAGTCATAGTGAATTTTTTAATTAAAAGAGGTGAAGAAACGTTGTTGGATCTCATCAAATGTGATGGCCAATTGAACCTGATTTTGTACACAACAGTTACTGATAAGATGTTTGTTGTGAAAGACCTTGTTCTCTTGCTCTTTGAGAGTGCTCTTCTCAGTTCTGTGTTCAGCCTTGATGAGCCTAACATCTTTGGAAACATGATCCACAAAATGTTGAAGCATGGTTTGAGAATTGATGAAGATGGTGCTGAAACTGATGTTGAAATGTTGAAGAGCTATGGAACTTTAAGTTTTCATATTTGGCCTGATAGTGATAACTTAAGAGGTGTTATTATGAAAAATCAGTTTGTGGAGTATGTTGTTTTTGATGAGGTTGATTGTTTACTTGGCATGGGTTTTGCTGAGCAGCTACATCAGTTTGTAAACTTGGCTGCTGTTGGATATAGAACATTTTCTCCTGGTGTTGTTGCTCTGTATGTGACAGAGACTTTTCATGTTTTTAGTTGCTTAAAATGCATCTTTTCCAAACAGTGGGATCCAGGAGGTTACTAAAGAGTCCAACTTTTAAGACTGAACCTTGAGGACAAGGTTCAATGTGAACCGGGCGGCAATGATAGAGCAAGAATTATGATTAATTAGAAGTAGAATTTATATTATTGTTAGTTAATTTGTAATGCTTTTTAGAATGTTTTTAGGACCTTAAAATATTATTGAGGTGGGCTTTAATTAGTTATTGGGCCTTTAGCTACTCTACTACTATATATGTACTCTTATTGAGAGAGTGAAGAATCAATGAAGAAAAATCAAGTTTACTTTTATCATTTACTTTTCTTAGCTTATTTTTAATGTCTTTCTCTTTTTTATTGTTGAACCCTAATTTCATAGTCTTGGTAGGATAACTACCTATCACGCCTCCCATATCTCGTCCGATAGAGGTTGGGTATCCAATGTTTCCAGTTAATCCACCATATCTGTTTCTTGCCGGTGCTGTTGGATATGAAGAACATTATCCTCTAAGGTTTGCTTCTAACGGCGAAGGTCGTCCATAGTAACACACATCTTTGTTATGAAACTTTCTTCGTCATATGCCTTCTCGTTGGTCGACGTCGTTGTCTTTTTATTTACCATGATGTAGGATGAGCTTAAAGACAATACTACGGTTGAATGTTATGAGGGTGACCCAAGACAGTTTTACTGGGCCACACGATGGGCGCCAATTAAATTCGCTAAAAGTACAAATGCTTGAAATCCCCAAGTGGATAAGGGCTATCAGAGGCTTTAGGGTTGGTATGATATTTAGAGATAGATCACGTGAGGTGAGAAGCTATTATATATCTGTGTGTTTTCCCTGAATTGTTAGTTCGTCCTTCTTCATTATGATATCGAGGTATTTATAATTCTCTGGGTTTAGATCCTCGTATTCCTAGAATACTATAACCATTCCAAAAAGGGTGGTTGGATTCCTGAAACCTAGGGAGCGTGGTTGAATCCCACGACCCTTAATGTTGTCTGTTGACCCAACATATGGTTCTGCACACAATTGTGCATTATAGACGGAACTCCCAGATTGCAGGCGACATATCTAGAAAAACGCTCTTAAACAGGGACACTCGAACTCATTAAACAGCGAATTAGGAAGGTCGAGAGACTCAGCGTAAGCCTTCGCCCTTCTCCCAACATCTCTTTTGATTTTATCACTACAAATACACATAAGTGTTGAAAATATTGATGAAGCTGCCAAAAAATTAGTAAAGATGTATGAGATTATTGAACTAAATATAATTCATTTATATGCTAAATTCTTTTGTTCAAATTGTACAATGTAAAAGTTTATTTTTGTCTTTGTCTATTGAACTGTACAATTTACACAAATCATCCAAACTTTGCCTTTTGTAAAAAGATATGTGAACATAGATTGATATTAGTAGAGACCAATATCAAACTCAAGCCCATTTGTAAAGTGCATGGGCTCCATGCCATGCCATGCCATGCCATGGTACTCTTAGACTCGTTCAACAGCCTCCAGCTTGGAAACTTTTTGACCAAAACATAAGGTTTTGAAATCTTGCACCTCAAGTTTTGACAATAAATAAACAAAGATAGAATCAAAAAAACAACCACCATTTCATGTCAGAAAGTTGAAATCTATATCACACATATATTAATAAACTAACCATTTCAACTAAGACTTAGTTAAAGTAATGTATATATAGTATGTATAGTATTACGTATATATGATGTGAAAACTTAGAAATTGAATCGAAATTTCAAGGTATGCACCGCTCTTGTTGAAAACTTCAAACGCGGATTGGTCAACTACTAAAAAAATCAAAACATCATCTTAATAGTTATATATAAACATTAAACATGTCTTCATTTTCATTAAGCATATTCTTATTCTTATTCACATTAAACATCACCTAATCAATCTTCTTCATCCTTAAACCTCTTCACATCTCTTCAATCCTTTGAAACTTCATCAATTAATCTTTGATTACAATGGGAAATACTACTACTAGTACTAGCCACAACATGATATTAAAGTTGTGCTTGTTCATAACTTTAATTCTTGTATTGAGTTTGGATAACACAAGTGCAGCAAGAACACTACTACAAAGAGGTCCGGTGAAAGGTTCGACGAAGAATCCATGCTCCACCGTGCCTGGCCGGAGTAACGGACGCTGTACTTTGGCTGAAATTCATGTCGCCGGACATGTTAACTTAGCTCACGCGCCACCAGTGCACTTTCATGGAGATATAGTCATTCCTAAATTTGAAGTTGGAGCAGCTAGCTCTCATTGATAGATATATAGCATCCCTAAAGAAGAGATCATGATGAAGATGTTTATTTTTTTATTGTTTGATACATAGATTTTTTTGATACACAGATGTAATTTTTATACACAGATCTTGTTATTATACTTGTCAAAGACATATATAGTTAAAACTAACTGTATCATATCATTTTTGTATATTGATACATTCATTCTTATCATTTTAACTCTATTCTCTCATGTACAATTTTTCAAATTTACTATATCATCATCTTCGATCATCGATACATTTATTTCATCTTCTTCATCAATCTAACATGCCTTAGCGCGCAACACCTCAAATTCACTAAATTGATACGGAACCAACTTACTTTACATCCATCCTAGTGAAGGTGCAAACAAAGTCAAGTTAGATGGCTCGAATTATTTCGTTTGGAGCAAATCTATGAAACGAGCTTTAGAGGTCAGAAACAAGGTTAAGTTCATAAATAGACCCATTCAAATTTCTAGTATAGATGACTTTGAACGTGTTCAATGGAAGTGTTCAATGGAAAAGATGTAATCATCTCATTCACTCGTGGCTTATTAATTATGTTTCCGAAGATTAGATGTAGTTATGAAAATGCATTAGATGTATGGAATGATATTTATGAAATATTCTCAAAGGTTGAGCGACTTCAAATTGTAACTCTATGCGTACATGTATTCAACAATTTCAAAGATACTTGAATGGTACTTTCACTATTGTGAAGACCCGGGTATTACTTATGAATCCTTTACCTTATATTAATCACATTAACTCTCCTGTTATTCAAGAAGAAAGCAACTACAAGAATTTGATACTAATTAAAGATAATTCCATTTGGTTAATGTTGCACAAAGGTCTGATTTCCAAAACAAAGACACATTTCATAATTCCAAGTATTCAAATAAAATATGCACTTACTGTCATTAAAGTGGGCACACCATTATTTCTGCTATAAAAACATGGACACCCCAATTTTAATAAGAACAAATCTTGTGAATGTGAATAAAATGGATATCAATGATACATCTCAACCTGTTAATGGAACTATGGTGGCTTTATCTACAAGCAACAATGCTCTCATTTCTCAAGCTCCATATGAAAAACTTGTAAACTTGCTCAAAAAAACAAATATAGCAAACTCGGTTTAGGCCTCAGCCACAAATAAAACTTCAATAACAGGGATTTATGATTGTGAATGAGGCCTAAACTGAGTTTGCTATAGAGAGATGTATGAATTTTGCAATCTCAAATACAGTGTAGGAGTTTTCTATATATACTACTCGGAAGATAGCCGTCGACGACGGTTAATCCCTGAAAAATTAGACACAGTTCCCTCTATTTGAACATTCATGTTCTGACTTCCTTTTCTGCGTCTTCAAAGAAAAACAGCTGAGGAACTGGCATCATGCTGGTAAACAGCCTTCAATGTGTTTTGAAATTTCCTACCGCCTCCAAGCCTATCTGATTTAGCTCTAGTAGTGTTTGTCGAAGTGCTTCCTTGCTTGCTTGATACCAGGACTTATAAAATTATTCTAAGTCCTGGACAATTGATGACTTTGTCGAATCTGACCATTATGTCGAAATCCTTTTTTCAAGATTTTGGACATGTTTAGAGGAGAGAATGATCCTAATCTTATGGATGTGTTTTTGAGATTCTTCCAAAACCGAGCTTACCAAGTTTCGTCGAACGCTTATGGGTCGACGTGTTTGATAGGATGAAGCTCCTTCTGTCGAAATTTTTCAATACTTGTCATCTTTCAGCGTAACTTGCTAGTCTCATTCATTGACTTTTTAGAATTCTTTGTTGACTTTCTAGCATTCTTTGTTAACTTTCTTTACATATGCCTCCAAAAACACCTTTTTCGATCATATGTGTCCGATTGAAGAAAGATGACATTTTTTGTGACTACTCAAGACTGTTAGGATAGCTTGTTCACATCATGGTCATCCTGATCACTTTCCACCAAACCGTCACTTCACAAATGTGTGCGCAGTTGATAATCATTATCTACAATCTAGTCTCAACTTCATCTGATCCTTTGATCAAACTACATCAAGACTCAATTGTTTCTTACCAAGTTTTACCTATTTATAGAAGATTTATAGGAAGATTACTATATTTGAATGCAACCAGACATGGCATAATCTTTTATATCTCACAATTAAGTGAGTTCTTATCTGCTCCTACTATGCTTCATTTCATTGTAGCTTGCAGAATCTTTAAATACCTTAAAACATGTCCAGGTCGAGGCATAATGTTTCTTAGAGACTTAACAATCCAGTTGAATGGAAACTCTGATTCATATTAGGAAGGATGCGTTGACACACAAAGGTCCATTTTAGGGCAATGTTTCTGCCATGGAGAATAAATAAACAATTGACATTTTCAAGATCTTCATCAGAGATTGAGTATTGTGCACTTCAAACTGCAACATATGAGCTGCAAGGAATGCTTTATCTCATAAAAGATCTTCAAGTCAAGTGCATTAAGACACATGTTATATTTTGACAATTAAAGTGCTTTGCACGTTGCAGCTAACTCGATGTTCTATGAAAGAACCAAACATTTTGAAATAGATTGTCACATTGTTTGAGGAAAAACAAGCAGCATAAGTTATAAGGCTTTTACCAATAAAATCCAAAGATCAATTAGCAGATTTCTTTCCAAAATCACTGCATCCTTAGCCATTCCATATTCTTTTGCTCAAGTTGAATATTGTAGATATAAATCGACCTTTAACTTGTGGAAGAATATAGAAGCGTGTAAATGACCAATCCAGCAAGCCAATTAACTGAAGTTAGTTACGATACTGATGTTAATTAGTTTTGTGTCACAAACCAATTAGAATATTAGTTGTGAGAGTTAGTACTTAATCAAGTAATGACAAGTGTTGCATACCTACAATAGCTTAGAATGCAAGTCAAAGAATTTATACATAATTGATCATTGTAAATGATCCAAAATAAAAAGCTAATATTAGATTGTTCATTTTGAGTTCTTAATATAATATATATAAAAAATTGAGATTCAGCTACAAGTTGCTTGTACTTCATCAACCATCTTGATGAGGATTTAATAAAAGTAAATGAAGTAAATAAGGGTCAGTTTGTTTCAGCTTTAAAAAAATAGATTTTTTCTTTGTATTTTTGAAAATAGATTTTCTAAAACCGTTTTTCAAAATATTACAAGTTTTTTTATATTCGTTTTTTCTAAAATGAAACATTAGTTTTGACATCTTATAACATAAACATACATAATTGAAGACCAAAACTTAGTCAAAATCATAATTTTTTCAAAAAGTTGTATTTCAAAAATGATTTTTATGAAAATCTATTTAAAATAGCTTCAAAATTAAGTGATTTTTTGAAATTTTGTTATCCAAATTTTTTCCTCATAGATAGATGAAATACCTAAAATCACAATTTAAGAATAACTATTTAAACAAAATTTTTATTTGAAGCTTTTATAAAAAGTTTCTTTGTAAAATTTTTTTTCATAAAATTTGGTAACACTATAAAAATCATTTTTAAAAAAAGACAAAACAAACGTGCCCAAAGTCAAGAATCATGGTGTCGAATTTGAGGAGTGACATGCCTGTTTTTCTAAATAATAATAAATCAAAAAGAAGTATTGCATGTCAATTATATATTGAAACCGCGTGGTTGCGCGAGAGGGAGTAGGTTTTGGATTTTCATGCCACATGGGTTGACTTTGATATTGTGAAAATGAAAATGAACTTGAAGTCAAATTTCCAATGTTTGAATTGAATTTAGGCATATTTTCTTTTTGGCACAATCTTGGCTACTAGGTTGGGAAGAATAGCTAGGGGACCAGGAAAATCTATATCCACTTTTACACTTGGGGTGTTTACGTGTGTTGAAAAAATTGGCACCGCATACATTGGATAAGTTATAAAATTTTAATCTTTAATATTTTAAATCTTTAAATTACTTAATATGATAAAATTTTATCAAGAACTTCATGTTACACTAAATGTAATTGAGTTAATCTTTACAGGATGAGTTATATATATATATATATATATATATATATATATATATATATATATATATATATATATATATATATATATATATATATATATATATATATATATATATATATATATATATAACATGAGGGTTTAAATTATCTAAAACCCTAATCCCTAGTTTCCATCAACAAAACAATTATCTTTACCTATAGTTATCTCAACAATATGAGCCATATTCAATATTCTCCACCTTGACGAATATCAAACCACTATGAAGACTTTCTGCATAATGATTCATCATGGAAACTAGGGAGGTATAATTCCTGCTTAACACCGAGAAACATGTAACAAGTCAAAAAAGTGTTTGAACCTGTCACTAGTGACTGGCTTGGTCAACATATCAGGTGCATTTCTCTAAAGTGTGAACCTTCTGAAGTAATATATGTTTGGACGCCAATAACCCTTTGATCTTTAATATGCTTGGTCATATCATGATACACCTAATTGTTCACCAAATAGATATCACCCTGACTATCACAATGCAACTGAACTCCACTTTGCTCAGTTGTAGACATATCTACTATAGATTGAACTGATGATTTTCAGCATATAGGTCCCACCGCAAGAGTAAACACATACAATGTTATAGACCTCCTATCATCCAGATCACCTACATAATTAGAATCCAAATATCCACAAACGATGGAATACACAGCTCCATGTGGAATATGATACCACAATCTATTGTACTCTTCAAGTACGTTAGGATTCATTTGACTACTTTCCAATGTTGCTTCTCTGACTTGGACATGAACTTGTACACTTCACTAACAGCTTGTGCCAAATCCAGGCTAGTGAAAATCATAACATACATCAAACAACCAACTGCACTGGCATAAGGAATCTTAGACATATCTTCAATCTCTGAGTATGTCTTCAGATATAGTTCCAAAGAGAGCTTAAAATGATTTGCCAATGGAGTACTCACATGCTTTTCATTGCTAATGTCAAATCTGCTAAAAGAGACCACCATAATTTATTAGCTCATATGTCCCTATAATTTTCTATCCTAAGAATCTTCTTTGAATCACCTAGATCCTTCATATCAAACTCCTAGTCCAACTTGGTCTTCAACTCATTTATATCATGCAAATGGCTGGTAGCAATCAACATATCATCATCATCATCATAAAATAACAGGAAAATAAAAGAACCATCCTTCAAGGCTCCTCAAATAAACACAACAATCATAATCAATCATACATTCTATAGCCAATCTGGAGCATATACGAACCAAAGTGCTTATACCACTTCCTTGGAGATAGCTTCAAGCCAAACAAATACCTCTTCAATTTGCAAACAAGTCGTCCATGTCCAGTATCACTGAATCCCTATGGCTGCGCCATGTAGATTTGCTCATCTAGATTACCATGGAGGAAAGTTGTTTTCATATTCATCTTCTCTAAATGTATATCCATGCTGGCTACCAGTGCCAATACAATTCTGAAAAAAATATGTCTAATGAGCGAATTTTAAGTCTCACATTAGTCAACCCCTTGTTGTGAATACCACTTTGCAACTAGGCGAGCCTTGAACTTTTTCCCTTTTTTTCTGTTACTGCTGGCTTTTTCTTGTACACCCATTTTCAACCTACACCTCTCAATCCATTCCTCTTATCATTAACCTCTCTGAATTTTCTGACCTTGGGTCACCCCTCTGTGTTGACCAACATTTTGGTAAACCTCACAACAAAATTCACCTGACTCTGAAAACACTGTATCTGAAGACACCATCTTTAATGAACCAAAAACTGAAAATCATAACTCTGAATCCCAACCTCCTATCCTATACCTAGATGAAACAATTTCTATGTTTAGAAACAATGCGGTAGAGAGTATCAAGGACCTTCAGGAGGAATTGAGTACTTCAAATGATTCTTCTAAGGTGACTTCGAGCTGGAACTTTTTTAGCCAATGGATGTCTGATGAATTTCAAAAGATTATAGATCTTTTAAAACAAGTCAGAGACACCTTGACCAAGGAGGCTGAAGAAAGGTTTCAGATTGAAGAAGAGAAGAAAACTGTTGAGCATGCAGGTGCTAAGAAAGCAACAGAAGAAGCTGCTCAGAAAGAAGTAGATAAGAAAGCAAAAGAAAAAGTTGCTAAGAAAGAAGCCGACGAGTAAGCTGCAGCTGAGAAATCAACTAAAGAAGCCAAGGCTTAAGCTGTCAAGAATGCTGAAGGAACTACCATTACTTCTAATAACAACTTATTTCCTCTCCTATTGAAGACTCTGGAGGATGTCAAGACAGAACAACAGCAGGTCAAGACAAGACTTGATAAGCAAGATGCTTTCAACGAGAATATTCAGAACATGCTTGCTCAACTTCTAAAGAACATCCTTCCTTCCGCAAATCCTTAAGCACCTCAGAACCCCCTGTTTCATTATGTTTAAAACTTATCTTTAAAAGTTTTTTTTGGTTCGGTTGTACCTGTTTTTTCTAATTAATGAAAACTTTGTTCTTTGTTTTTCAAGGATTTAGGAAATACGCTAATTCTAATTAATGAATTATATCCTGATAAAGATGAGAAAAATTTTGATGGTCAATCAGAAATATCTGAGAAGTATTATCTGAAGTAACTCTGATGTTCAGAAATATCTGATAAGATAAGATCTGATGTTTCATGCTCTGATGTTATATACTTTGTTTCACTAAAGTTCTGAGTTACAGTGAGAAATAATATACTCTAATATGATACTTCACGCACTCTGTTACATGAAGCTCTGCGCGCTTAGATATCTGAAGCTAATGAGATCAGATTCTGAGAAGTTCAACATAAGCTCTAATATCTCGTACGTGACTCAAGGGGATCTTGTACATCTCAGGGGGAGTTTTTCTATCTAACTCCGATTTGTTAATTTTTGTAATATTACCTTGTAAAACTGTTCATCAAAATACATGGTTTTGTCATCATCAAAAATGGGGAGATTGTTAGAACAAGATTTGACTCTGCATTCAATCTTTAGCTTTAATGATAACAATACATATACTTTTTTACGAAACAATTTTGTACTCTAATAGTTTCTTGAGTGTGTAGATTCACTATTTTGATAGATTAAGGATTGTTGTCCAGAAGATCATCAGATAAAAGATATCCAAGTGTTTCTAAAGATAAGCTACTCTTCCTGATCAGAAGTCAAGATTTCAAGCTCAGATAAGCTTTTACTTCTAGCTCAGAAATCAAGATGTGTTGTTCAGATAAGTTATTGCTCCCAAACTCTGAAGACTTCATTCTGACTCTGAAGACTCAACTCTCTTGGGACGTCTACATTACTTGATCTCTTCCGTGCTCTCTTTACTTCAGATCATAAGTACATCTCAAAGAAGAATGATCATAAACTTATGCTGGAAGCATTATGGTACAATAGTACATCATCTTTTTCACTACTGCAAGGACGTATTGTACGAACCCATTTTTGGTGTGCTCTTTGTCCCCCACGGTCTTTTTGGAGCCGTTACATCAGCTGCAAGGAAAACAATGTCTTGTACTTCTCAACGGTCTTCTCCATGGGTATATATATATATATATATATAAAAGACACTCTCCATTGAAGAATGCTGCCAATTTATTGTGAAGCTGCTCAAGCTACTAGACTACAACTATTTCAAACTCAACATACACAACTTCAAAGAGAGAGAAAATCATTAAAAGATTGTTCTAATTACTCCTTTGTGAGAAATCTATTTCTAAGAATATCTAGAACACAATAGTTATTTTTCATTAGTTGTGTTATCATTTGTTCTTAAGAGTTGTTTTCATTTGCTTATTTAGAAGTAGGGGTGTTCATGGTACAGTTCATGTGAAAAACTAAACCGAACTGAACTGAAGCATAATAAAAATTCACTCAAACTAAACTGAACCATTTCAATTTACTAAGAACCGAACTAAACCAAAATTATTGGTTTGGTATATCATTTTGAAATTTCAAACCGTATCGAACTGTTAGAAGGCAATTTTCCCCAAACCGAACCGTTTATTAAAGAACCGAACCGTTAATCTATTTTTTATTTTTATTTTTTAAAAAAATAAACTTGTTTTAAGCATTTTTCATTTTTTGTTTTGGTTCAGTTCAGGTTCAGTTTCAGTTTGGTTCGATTTCAGTTACAATTTGATTCTAGAACTGTTTGTGCATAATGGTTTGGTTCACTAACCATACATAACGGTTCGGTTATTTTAACTTCAGTTCGACAGTTTGGTTCAGTTCTTGAATTTTTTGAGCAACCCTATTTAGAAGCACTATCTTAAAAACAATTTCATTTGTAAATCTGTTGAGATTAGTATTCCTCAAGTGACTAGGTTGTTAGTCTAAATACTTGAGAGGACTAAGGTGTCTTTCTAGACTCTTAGGGGTTCTTGGTAATATTTCAAGATTAGTGGATTAAGTCCTTTTTTAAGGCGAAATCACCTTGGCGAGTGAACTAGATTAACCTTTTCTAAGGTGAACTTGTATAACCGAACATGTTCTTATTCTTCTCCTTCTATCTATCTCATTGTTTGTGCCTTTGAGGAGAATAGTTTTTCTAGAAGAAAAAGTTTTTAGAAAACCCAATTCAAACCCCAATTTCTTGTGCTTTTCTCTACCTTCACGGTTTCCAACAGAAACTACAAAATAGTGGATGATAGGTCAACAACAGTGTTATTTAGAATATGCATCGTCTTCCCTAAGGATTGAGATGCACCTGCAAACACTTTAACGTTGAAGTTAGTGATAACTATAAGTGAGAGGTTTTTAATATTGTGTACTTTTAGAGGTGGTGATGATAGGCTTATACAACGTGTTTTGGTGGTAAAAGTGATAAGTTTCCATTTATAAAAAACACATAAATGAGATGTCAATGGTTTTTTTCAGTTTAATCACTTAAGTTTGGGTTTGAATTTAATTAGGAAAGTTCAATATTGTTAATTTATTGAGAGAACATGTTGCTATCTCTTATAGTATTTATTGAGACGCATAATGAGGATAATAGTACCCACTTGAACCCGTCTCATCTATTATTTGATTATAATAATTTAAATGATTTAATCTTAATAATTTGAAATATTGGTTTTTTTTTAATGAATTGATATTTTGGTTGATATGTTTGAATTTTTTTAGAATCATTTACATTATTGTTTATAATGTATGTTAAAATTTATTAGGTTTAGGATTTGGAGTAGATTATAAGTTTTGAGAAAAAGACTATTTTTATTTAAATTTTTTTAATTTAATTGTATCTTTAGTCCCTCCATTTTTATTTATTTTTAGTTTTGATCCCACAATTGAGGTTTTATCAAGTGTTATATGGACTATATGGACATGCTTTTATTACATTATATGCAATTTATATGGACTATATGGTCATTTTTGTTTTGACCAACTTTTGGTTTTACATTATAGGTCATTTCTGATGTGTAGGAGCATTTAATTGACTTAGAAATTATACGTCAATTTTTAGATTTTCATTTGTCCAGTGGCAAGAAATCTACTTACTATAAATGTAAGGAAGTCATGATGGTAATCCTAACCACATGTCATCTTTGCAATAATCTAAACCACGTGTCAACTTTGTAATAATCTAAACAACATGTCATTTTTGCAATAATCTAAACTACATGTCATCTTTGTAACAAAACTCTATATACAAACAAACCTAATAAAAATAATAATATTAATTAATAATAATAACAATAATAATATTAATAAAATAATAATATAATTTTCATCTAATATTAATAATAATATAAATTTAAAAGAATTGAAACAATGAACTAAAAAAAAGCTCAAACAATAAATTAAATTTACCATTAAATAATGAATTGAAAATATGCAATCAATTATATATTTCATATACAATAAAAAAATGAAATTAGTTGAATCAGCCCAACCTCCTAATTAATTTTAAAAGTAATATAAATTATTTAAAATATATTTTAAATAAAACAATAACTATGTATTAAAATATCTCCACAAAGAATGAAAAAAAACTCACGAAAGAATAATAAAGGAATTGAATCAATAAATTAACAAAAAAACTGAATCAATGAATTAAATTTATAATTAAATAATGAATTAAAAATACACAATCAATTATATAATTAATATACAATCAAAAGAAGAAAAAAACGGAAAAGGTGGATCAATCCTATCTCGTAATTAAATAATGAATTAAATTCTCAATTAAATAATTAATTAAAAATGCACAATAAATTGTACAATCAATTATATATTTAATATATTAGCATAAATCATCATTTTTAACGTATATTGGTAAATTTAATTCTTAACCTTTCAATTTAACCATAAATAAAAATTAAAAACGGTTGTCTGAATTAGTTATATATATACACCTTATAAACAATCCATTCAGTATGAATGAAATCTCAAACAAGTAATACTTCTCAAACTTTTGTGATTTTATTGTGGGCTTTGTTTTCTTTCAATACAATAGTGATTTATTGTTTTATGATATTTTTCGATTTTTAGATATTTTATGTGCATTATATGTATCGGGAGTGCAGATGGAATGATGATTAGATATAAAGAAGAACTTTTAAGCAAGAGATACTAAACTACTGTGAATTTGAAAATAGGATAAGAGTTTTACATATTGTAGAATAAGAAATGTTTCTCAAAGTTTTGTAATTTTATAGTACGGTATGCTTTCTTCCACTAAAATGGTTAGACTATTTTAATGATATTTTTATATACTTTGTAACGAGTATCATATGCATTCTTTATAGAAATTTTTATATACTTTGTAACGAGTATCATTTATTTTTCGAAAAAATGATATTTTTATATATTTTATTTATAATGTGCATTGTTTATAGACGTTTTGAATGAATGCATGTGGAATGGTGGTTTATACACATTTATTTTTCGAAATTTTGTAATTTTATCGTACTATATTTTCTTCCACTATAATGGTGAGACTATTTTAATGATATATTTATATATTTTATAACGTGTATCATATGCATTGTTTATAGACATTTTGAATGGAGTGATGGTTTATACACTTTTTTGAATAAATACAGATGAAACGATTCAATTTATATGAGGTATATGAAAAAATTATAATGCAGATGAAATGGTTCAATTTATATGAGGTAATATGAAACAATTATACCGGAGATGGAATGATCAACAATTATACCGCAGATGGAATGATCAGATAAAGAGGAATATTTAAGTGAAATTTAGCATCGACCATCAATTTTAAAATATTGTATATTTAGTGGGACTTTTAATAAGTTATTTATGTATAATTTTAAATGCATTTTTCTTATTGAGTTGTGTTTAATAGAATAGTGAAAACTGTTTATGATAATATTTATTTATTTATAAAGTGTTATCACTTTCATCAAAATGTGTTAATAATAAAAATATCTTATTATTTTTTAATTAAATAAATACAATAAAATATATTATTTAATATTCATTTATGTGTATATTGAAAGAATTATTATAATATCAATTATATATATATATATATATATATATATATATATATATATATATATATATATATATATATAGATTGAACGAGTGTAACTCGTGGTGTAACTCTTCGGGTGTAATTTGATCCCTCCTCATATATATATATATATATATATATATATATATATATATATATATATATATATATATATATATATATATATATATATATATATATATATATATATATATATTAATATATATATATATATATTAATATATATTAATATGATGTAGTTGTCATAAGTTAATATTAAGTAAAATATATATTATAATTATAATTCTCAATTTATCCGTGCATCGCACGGGCCAACCATCTAGTTATCTTTAATGGAAGGGGTTCGATTCTTCTGTCTGGTATAATTTGGCCGATTTTTTATTTTAAGATTATAAGTCACCAATTCTTCAAATTTTCAAAATTTCCAAAAAATAATATAAATTTAACTTTTCAAATTTCCATAAAATATATATACATATTCTGAAAAAGAAACAATAAAAAATTCATTGTAATTTAATTTTTTGTTTTTTAAATATAATAATTTATATTATTATTAAAATAAAGTTAATTATAAATTATCAAATAAAAAATAATAATAAATGATGTGGAAATAAATATTGTTAATATGGCAATGACACACTATGATAGTAATTGGATACCGCTAACTTTAGTATAAATTAATTTTAAATTTCAATTTATTTTAAAATAAATAAAAATAAGAAAATAACATGACATTGAATTATAAAAGTACCGATACCCAACTAAATTGAAAGTTACCGGAGTGTTCACCTAATAGTTAATCTAAAATTGGAAAAGAATTATAATTTAAAAATAGAGAGACCAGTATTAAAAAAAAGGTTAAATATGTTAGTGATCCCTATAAATATGACACTTTTCACTTATAGTCCCTATAAAAATTTTCATCGAATTTTGATCCTAACAAAATTTTCCGTCACGAATTTCGGTCCCTCCCATTAGATTATTCTAACTGAGGCTTACGTGGCACACTACGTGTCATGTCCGCTACGTCAGTAACAGTCAACACTAAAGAAAAAGAGACAGATTGCGGGGGTTTTAAACCCCCTTTAAATAACTTAATATAAATTTAATTCTGTAATTAATTTGAAAATCCAATTCAATTATCTCCTTAAATTGAACCATTAACAATCCTAGTAGTCAGCCGCTTATTTTTTTTCAACCTTGCCCTAAATAATTGAAAGATTACTTGCCCTAAATAATTGAAAGATTAAAATAGTTTGTGAAACCATAATAAATATGTGAAAAGCAAACATTATGCAGACTTGAATTCTAAGTTTGACAGAGAAAATAATTCAAAACTTTAGACAGTTATCCAACAAATTTTTCCAAAAGCAACCTTATTAAGTTACAAAATAATTACAATAAAGACAAAAAATATCAATCATAGTACATCCAAAAAGAGTGTGTGACTCGAAAGACCACTCTGCAAGTTCAGCTGGTTGATTTTATCAAGTTTGAAATAATATATATTAGATAACCAACCTTTTTAATAGCGAAAAATTATTAATTTATATTCATTAACATCTTTATTTGAAACAAATTAAATGTTACATTATTTGAATACATATTCTATATAACATCTTTACCTTTATAGTGTTTTATTTTTTGGTAAATTGGAAACAATGTATCAATTACAATTTGTCTTTCTTCTTCTTGACTCATAGCATAAAGAATTGATCATCTTTTTCATGGAATCTTTTTCAACTCCCAGACTGCAACTTGTACGTTAATTTCTGTTTGTGTTATATATCTTATGTTTTTTAGTCACTTCGTGGATTATTGTTCATTATTAGTTGAAGAATTATGTTGCTTGCTTGAGGAACTGGGTGTTATGTTTAGTATGTTGATGTTTGATAGAAGAGTTTTTTTTGTTGATACTTCAATTGTGCATTTCATTAGAGTTTTATTAGTCTATAGTTAGAGTTTCTTTGTGTCCACTTCTTGAACTTGAAATTAACAATAGTTGGTTTTTTTTACTTGAATTTGTTGAGGATAGATTTTATTTTTCTTGTTGCATTTGTTAGGTCATGTACAATGGTTTGCATATTCAACACCCTTTTTTTCACTTTTTATTCTCTACATCATCTTCTCTTTCTTCTACATAATAATTCAACACTCATTTAATTTTACTCATTACAATAATTTTCTTTAATAAAATTCAACATCTAATCCCACCATTTAAAACAATCACAACAACCAATAAAATTTTGCAAAGTAATATATGTGGGCTCACACTTTCTCATTCAACATGTTGAATGTTTTCGACACATATTAATTCACATCACTTTCAACTATTTATTCAACACCTCATTGCACCTATTCAACTATTGAATAATTTTTTCAACACCCACATTGTAAATGGTCTTATAGGTTTTATCTCAACATATAAGTGCACTTGTATGCAATATGTTTATTGGATGGGGCTCCTGTCCCCATAAATGTTATTGCTGGGAATTGGACAACATTGGGAATTGGTGCTTTAAAATTATTGTTTTTAAGTTATTTTAAGGGGGTTTAAAATCCCTGCAATCTGTCTTTTTTTTTTTTAGTTTTGACTTTATCTGACGTGGCGTCATACGTGGTATGCCACGTAAGCCTCTGTTAGTGCAATCTAACGGAAGGGATCAAAAATCGTGACAGAAAGTTCGACGAAATTTTTTGTATGAACTAAAAATAAAAAGTGTCATATTTATAGGAACTAAAAACTTATTTAACTCTTAAAAAAATAATATAGAGGGTGAAAATTACAAATAAACCAATTTTTATATTTTAATACTTAGATGAGGTGGGGGGAATACCCGAATTTATCAACAAGTTGAATTTTATTACGAGAATAAAAAACGGAAATTAGAGAATGGGACGTAAAAAAACAGTATTCGAGAACAGTAGAGAATAATTTGGGTGAAACCAAACCAAACCTTGGTTTCGTAGCCACAAAAAGACAGAGTGAGAGGTTTGGGATTGGGACCCAAAGGTTCACATGTAACACCCTTTTCTTTCTGCTAAGTGTTGTCCAGTCCATTCCAAACTGTAACAGAATATGACCCTCAAACTCTAAGGTCAAACTTACCCTACAACACAACAACACATTATATATCCCTTTCCAATAGAAACACATGAAACAGGTAAGTGCAGCCTCTCATTTCTCTTACACATAACAATAACTTGTCTTCCTTTTCACTTCTCTTTTGGTTTGCCTTTTAAGGGTAATAAGGAAAAGAAAGATTCCCTCCCAGTTCGTAAATCTAGTAATATTAGTAGTATCGAATAATAAAAAAAAGAAAATGCATGCATTAATATTATTGTTGTATGATGAATGGATTAATGATGCAAGTTGGTTTGTGTCTCGGTTCTTGAAACATGATGGATGGTTAGGGTGTCACAACACAATTGGTTTGTGTGTTTAAATTCGAATCCTGTCTTATCAGACTTTGCTTTTTCTTTTAGTAGCCCCATGCTTGCTGCTACTGTCCTTCATCCAAACACATACTCTCTCTCACGCGCTTCTCTCAATTGCCTTACTGTGCTTATTGCTTACAAATATAAGACATTTTTCAAAACTAGTTTTTTTGTCTTTAATGGTATGTTTGGATAACATCAGAAAGTGAAAGGAAAGAAAATAAAAGGAAAGAAAAGTAAAAGGAAAGAAGGAGAGTAGAAAGTGGAATGATTATTTAGTTGTTTGGTATAAGAGAAAGTGAAAGGAAAGAAAGATGAAAATAAACCTAAAAAAAATATGTATATTTACACGATGACAAAAATAACCCTAATAATTTCGTTAGTTTTCTATTAAAATATTTATGAATTATATTAAATTGACGTTTTCAGTATTTTTTATTTAAAAAAATTCAATAATTTTATGATAAAATAAAGAGGACTAATAACACTTATAAATAAATGTAAAAATACATAATTTAACTTTTTTTTACATGCAAACCAAATTCAAACTAATAAACTATATCTTAATATAAACTAGTCTACCAGTACATGAACACACCACGTAAAAATATCTTGTGTGTTAATTACCTTCTATAAAATGAAAAAAAGTTAATAAATAATATACTAATTATTTTTGTTTTATGATTGTTCTATAACTTTAATAAATAATAAGTTTAAATTAATAAATGACATTTTTTTACTATTTTAATATAAACAAAAAAATTAATCCATATAATTAAATGTGAATAACACGGAAAAAGTAAAAATTAATAATCCTCAACACTGCAATTGCAATGTTACTTTTTGTAATGTTAAGGTGAAATTAAATTATTGTCTATGTGAGAGAAGAAGAAAAATGGGAAGGAATCTAACAAATGTACACTGGTTTTTATGTCATTTCATATAAAAATATGTCCAATTTATACTTTCCGTTCAGATTTGCGAGGAAAGGTTTTTTGTGTGGGTCCCAGCTGCAACTTTCTCGCCTTTCAATTTTTCTGCTGTTCCAAACAAATGAAACTCAATCTTTCCATCATCTTTCCCTCCCTTCACTTTCTTTCCTCGGTCTATCTTTAGAAACAAACACAGTGTAAATATCTACTCCAATATTATTTCTTGAATGTTTGATTACATGTAGAGATGACAAAATGGGGAGAAATTAACTTATACCTCAGACGTACAAAACAGTGTTACTGTATTATTCTTATGTTTCTATAAATAAAAAAATTTTATTTTGTGTTAATTTCATAAAAATATTGGATTTTTTCCAAAATTTTCGAAAAAAATTATTGGATATTTCGAAAAATCTGGTACTGCACTTTTAAAAAAAAACTAAAATAAAATTTACACTATCAAAAATTTGAAAATTTTGATATTGTATCGGAAATTTCAATATATTTTGAAATTTCTAGTAGAATAAAAAAATTAAAAAATTTTACCAAAAATTTATAAAGGAATTTTTGAAATTTTTATGTTATCGAAAATTTCGTTCTTGGCCATCCCCCAAATTTATTCATGGACATTTTTGGAATAATAGAAAATAATGGATGTCAGGTATAATTTGGGGAGAATTTCTTTTTCCATCCTTATATCTTCTTAGAGGTCTCTAACGAAATTTTTCTTTTATCCCAGAATTCAGAGATGCATCTTCGAATGTATCATATTTTATTTTTTTTAGATGTGTTTTTAAAGACGTATCTCCGAATTCACCTATTTATGGATTTTGTAGTTACATCTCCAAAATAATGATTTTCAAAAACAAAACCAAAAAACTAGAAACACTTAACATAAATTTAACACAAATGTTCCAAATTACATAGATATTGAAACAAAAATTTAACGTTACATATTGGTATAAACAGGTAGCTGAGGACTTTGCAACATTTTAATGACAACTTCTCCAGATCTCTGAATCTTCGCATCGACTTCAGCCGGACCTTTAATGGAGTATCGGCGAAAAGTACTCCACATAACTTTTCAATCATCATTTGTCTTCAGTGCATACTGAGTGAACTGCACCTTTCCTTTAGTGTCGAGTGATGGTGAACGATACTCAAGCTTGACTAACTTCTGATTTTCTGGATATTGTTGGAGAGAATTGAGTATGGTAATCAACTCGGCGAACGACATGTCCTCGAAGAATCTAAATTGAAGTGGCGGTTTCGCACCATTGAAGTAAACAAAAGCAAGGTGAAGATATGTTTAGGTTAGAGACATATCTATGATTTATGGTGTGCGATGTTAAGAATTGGTTAGAGACTCTATTTATAGAAGATTTGGAGCAATTTGGTCCCAATATTTCTTACCTTGTGTCAGAAAATATTTCAGAGATACACTTCTGAATTCACCCTTTATTTTTAACGAAAAATGATTGTTTTCGGAGATGCATATCCGAAATATTCCCTGAAGGTTTTTTTTAAAACATTTCGAAAATGCATTTCCGAATTAGGCAGAATTAGCACCATGGAAACGTAAAAACAATTAAGTCGGTAAAAGTAAGCAATGGTAAAATGTTGAATAGATATATTATATATGTATTTAATCGTATAGAATTTACATTGTGCACTTCCGAAATAATTTAGGTGAGTTTCAGAAATGCATTTCTGAAGCAACGCACTATTTTGATCCAAAAATCAACTCCAATGTAAGAAAATGATGGATGAAATGGTAAACATTTACCTGAAATTGAAGCTTTTTATGCTTTCATTGACATTTTTAATCACTTGAAAATTGGTTTGAAGCCAAAAAATAGATTGAGAATGTATGAAGTTTTTGGAGGGTTTTTGGTTGTGGAGTGAAAAGAGAAGAATGAAATAATTCATTAGTAAGGTAGTATATACTAAATTATTTCGGAAATACATCTTCAAAAATATCCCTAAATATTTAAATTTAACGTTCAAATGAAAACAATGTGTTTTTGAATATGCATTTTCGAAACGTCTTACAGTTTAATATGAGATACGTTCGAATATGTATCTCCGAAGAATATTTTGAGGTTTTTCTGAATTTTTTTTCACCATTATCGAATCATACAAAAATTGAGAATTTCTCAACCAACCCCATGGCCTTCTTATGCACCACCGAATTGACAAAACTGTCCTCGTGCTTCCGTAGATGCATCTCCAGAAGCATATTTTTTTTAAAAAATTTGGTTTCTTCCGTACATGCATCTACGGAACCCCTTAAAACATAGTGAAACGTGGAATTTTCTCAATTAATTGGGAAAATCAGAATGTTACGTAGATACATCTACAGAAGATTTCATGAACTTAATTAATTTGAAAATTTTTCAATCAATTGAAAAATTAATTTGGAATTTTCCCAATTAATTTGTAACTTAATTTGAGATTTTTCTATTTTCTCAATTAATTGGGAAAATCTCCAATTAAATTACAAATTAATTGAGGGAAAAATCTTCCGTAGTTACATGTACGGAAAAGTTTCTCAATTAATTGAGAAAAATCTTCTGTAGTTACATCTACGGAAAGGTTTGATCGGTTTTGCCAATAGAGTGTTTCGTAGATGCATTTACGGAAGAAAGCAAATTTTTTTAAAATAGAGTGAAGACCCATTTTGGTCCCTCACAAATATTATACGAGTCAAATTAGTCCCTCACAAAAAAATTGACCCAATTTAATCCCTTACAAAATTTAACCGGATCATATTAGTCCTTCTGCTAATATTTTTCTCAAATCGATTTTTTCCTACTTCTAAACCGGTTCTTTTCATACTTTTAAACCGTGACTGGGCTGACACGTTGGATTTTTTTTATTTTTTATTTTTTAAATACTAAATTAATTTTTAATTTTAATTTCATTTTTAAACAGTTATCACTTAATAATATCAAAAAAGCCAAAATTATTTCTTATAAAGTAATTTTTAAATAAGTAATTTTCATGATTTCTAGTAATATTAACAAATTTTATACATAAATTTTAATCTATGAGGTCTCAAATCCAAGTCCCTACAAGTTAAATGATTTTCACTTTACAACTAGACAAATCAATTTCTATCATTAATAAAGTGACTATCATTTACAACTAGAAAAATCAATTTCTATTGTTAGTAAAGTGACAATTATTTACAACAAGACAAATCAATTTCTATTGTTAGTAAAGTGACTATCATTTACAACTAGATAAATCAATTTCTATTGTTAATAAAGTGATTATCATTTACAACTAGACAAATCAATTTCTACGGTTAGTAAAGTGACCATCAATAACAACTAGACAAATCAATTTCTATTGTTAGTAAAGTGACTATCATTTACAAATAGACAAATCAATTTCTATTTTATTAAATTGACTGTCATTTAATCTGAAGAGACTTAGGTTCGAGACCATATTGATACAAATTTTGTATTTTTTATTTTAAATTTAGAATTGTTTAAGATTAACCACATGGGTCTGAGTTCAACTCCTTATAAGAAACAATTTTGGCTTTTTTATATTATTAATTTATAGTTGTTTAAAAATGAAATTAAAAATAAAAATTTAAAAAATGAAAATAAAATAAAATTCAACGTGGCAATCCAGTCACGGTTTAAAACTTGGAAAAAACCAGTTTGAAAAAAATATTAAGAGAAGGACTTATATGATCCGGTTAAATTTTATAAGGGATTAAATTGGGGCTATTTTATTGTAAAGGATTAATTTGACTCATGTAATATTTGTGAGAGACCAAAATGAGTCTTCACTCTTTAAAATATGAGGCACTTTCGAATGTGCATCTATGAAAATAGAAGGTAAAATTGAAATTTTACGTGGCGTATAAGAAACCTATTAAGTTGGATGAGAAACTTTAAAAAAAAAAAAAAATCGGTAATTTGAGAGATGGCAGATCCATTTCTCCAAAATAGGCTGTGGTCCGCTTTTTAGATTGGCTGTCACGGAGGCCACTGCTAGTTTTGCTAATTATTAATTAAGACAATAGAGTGTGTGATGCACTTCACTAGAAAATTCTGCTATGGCGGTATTACCTTCAGTTAATTTAACCTTAATTAAATTTATCATTTTATATGTAAGAAAACATGTCTCTAAGTAGAGCATATGTGGTCAATAGCTCAGCGTCTAATTTTCCAATTACGAAACAGATTTTGTATGAGGCAACATCTCTGATGGATCCTTAATATGTGTTAGATTTTATCTCTACTGGTTGTGCACATCCAGCAATGATGATTTAAGTGTATGTTGTTTATAAGCACTCCACTCTGTTTTTATTAATTTTTTCTTAATACACTATTTTTATAAAAAATTGAACGATAACTATTTAGGATTTGATTCAGAATTGACTTATGGTGGCAACTATATGAGTTGTTTAGAAAAAAAAAAGTTTTTTAATAAGTATTATAAAAAAATTTAGAAAATAAGCAAATATTTTAATTGAAATTTAAAAAAAAAAACTATTCATTTATTAAAATAAATAAATAGACCGATAAATCCGCCTCTGCCAACTTGTCACCTTGACGGGATAGGATAGATTTTAAGGTCAATTTTCCTTTTTTTTCCCACCGCTAGTTATGCTGTGTGAAGAATTAATTCTGAATGAATCAAATTTGTAAAATAATTGATTAAAAATGAGTTGAATATAAAATAATAAATATTAGAATATTTGAAAAAGTAAGTTGAACAATAAAAATATTTTTGTAAAAATCATATTTCAACTCACAAACTACAAATTATGATTTAAAATAAATTAAACACCTCAAAATCATTTAAGAATCAATTATACACTCCAAGAATTGTTTTTACCTCTTCTAAAAGTTAAATTAAACATACACTTTCAAAGTTTTAAATATTCTTTAGATAAACTAGTAAAGGACCCGTGCGTTCGCACGGGTCACGTAAAGTCGATATAAATAATAAATAAATATATAAAGATAGTTAATAAATATATACAAAAGATACACAAATTAAAAAGAAAAAAAATTTGAAATTTTAATTGTTATATAAATATTAATTTAATTTAGTTAAAAATATATACTTTAGTAGAAAAAATAAATGAAATAATTGTAGTCATCTACCCATGCATTTATACGGATCGCGCAATATCATTATAAATAATAAATAAATATAGTATAGTGATGGTTAAGAAAGTATATAAAAGATATATAAATTAAGTAATCTCGACCCATAAAAAAATGTATAGTTTAGTTTAAAAATAAATAAAATAATTAATTAGTCATCTACACGTGTGTTTGTACAGGTCGCACAATATTGTCAGAAATATTAAATAAATATAGTGCTTTGATGGTTAAAAAAAATATAATATTTGAAATTCTAAATGTCATAGAAACATAACATTAATTTTAAAGTGTTTAAAAAAAATTCACTTTGATTTCATATTCTTGATTTTTAATTATAAACAAATTTAGTTAAATGTTTTAAAAAATTCAAAAAAATTAATATATGGATTAAAAACCTATATTTTGTCGGCCCGTTACAACATATGATATATAATATTTGTTCAATTTAAATCAATATTTTGTCGGCCCGTTAGAAAAATAGGTTCGGCCCGTCGGACATGCCTATATTTTTTAAATTTTTTTGAATTGTAAATTTATGGATTCTATTGATATTATATGATTTGATGATCATATATTAATTAAATATTTAATAATATATTTTAAAATAATCATAATGAATGTGAGAATGAATTTAATTTAAAAATAATAAATAAATATATAATGATGGTTAATAAATATATATATATAAAAGATACGCAAATTAAAAAGAAAAAAATATTTGAAATTATAATTTTCATATAAATATTAATTTAATCTAGTTAGAAATATATACTTTAGTAGAAAAAATAAATGAAATAATTAAACAGTCATTTACCCGTGCGTTCGCATGAATCATACAGCGTCGTTATAAATCTACCATGAGTAATCATCTTACTGTGCATACGCACATATTGCGCAATATTATAAATAATAAATAAATATAATAAATATAATATATGTGATTATATTTATTTGATTGGGTAACAGGTACTAAATGGTCTAATTTTTTAAATATAAAAACAAATTGTCATCGTTAAAAATAAATATACTATCTTTCCCAAAATAAATATATTATACTTATAATTATTAAAAGTCAAAATATTTTAAATCATAGGCTAGTTTATATATTAATAAGTGTAAATACGATTTGCATATTGTTAAGACCAAATCAAAATATAAATTAAATATTAAAAATTAATTTGAATATAATAATTTGAATAAAGTAATTGGAATAAATTAATTTAAATAAAATAACTTATACTGCATATTTTATTCGTTATTTTATTCGTCAGAAAAAACATTTGAAACTGTAATTAATGATGGTTAAATTTTTTTATAAATATTCAAAATATTCAAATCAATTTGAATTAAGAAAATTAATACTGCAATAATCATATTATTTCACAATATTAATTATTAATTATCATAAATTGTGATTTGTTTTTCCATGCTGCCTAATAAGAGATTCATGTATTTCTCTTATTTATCTTAACCACTTATTCTCTTTTTCTTTCCAACAAATTAAATGGATTTGATTATTAATTATAATAAATTGAAATTTAATTATTAATTTTGATTCAACCAAAAATAAAATAATGTAATTCAATTATTTTTATCCTGGAGTGGTATTGGATTGATTGTTCTTTTTTTTATTCCAAGATTTTTATTTTTAATTTAATATTCAAAAACTAACTTAAACTTAAAAAAATAAAGATTTAAATAATTTGTGACTAAATTATTTCACAATATTTATAAATTTTGTTATATAAAATTAAAAATTGAAAACTGATTTAGAAATTTTAAGTTAAAACAAAATATATTTCATTTTGAAATAATAAAAATAATTGTATGAAGAATTCACTTTTTCCCATTTATAAAAATATTCGTAGGGTTTAGGGTTTAAAATAAAATATATCATAAATATTAAATTTTCGATTTTAAAAATTCCACAAATTAAATATTAATAATAATATATTATTATCCTTGAATAATAAGGATTAATAGTAATAATAAGGTTTAATATATATTATTAAACTTGATTAATAAAAAATAGAAAATAACTTAATATACATTTTCAGTTTTTATAGAGGTTATATTTCATTTGAAACCACGCCTAATTTTAATTAACCTCTCTAATTAGGTTTTATAGAGGTTTTAATAGATGTTATAATTAACCTCTCTAATTAGGTTTTATAGAGGTTTTTATAGAGGTTATATAGTACATTTAAAACAGTCAAGATATTTTAAATCAAAATATAAAATTAAATATTAAAAAGTAATTTGAATAAAGTAATTTGAATAAAATAACTTATACTACATATTTTATTTGTTATTTTATTCATCAAAAGAAGCATTTGGGACTGCAATTAATGATAGTTAAAAAAAAAATTAAATATTCAAAAGATTAAAATCAATTTGAATTAAGAAAATTAATATTGCAATAACTTTAGGGGAAGAGTTCAATTCTAAACAGGATTATATGGATTGAATAGAGTATCACTATGAATTACAACTTATATTACACTTTCAAGATCAAAATCCAAAGCATCACTTTTGTCTTTGTGAACCATATTGTACAAAGAAATCGATGACTTTAGTCCCAAATTTACCATAGGTTGTAAAACAATCTCAGCTTCCTTCAATTTTTCATCCTTGCAAAGAAAACCTATGGTAGAACAAATTTTTTTTATGGATCAACATTAAATTTTCCTGTATATAAAAAATTGCTTATAAAAATATTTTACCTCATCAATGTATATCAATTAAATTGTATAAATAATTAGTGAAGGACCGTCAACTTCTCATTTAGCAAACATACAATAAACTTAATCAACAATGTTTAAAAATATGATTAAATTGCACTTCTACAATCTTTGTGTTTCCTATAAGTCAAATTGTAGAATGTCAAGTGACACGTTTTCAAGTTTGTTTAACTCTATTTTCTTCGACAATAGCTGCAACATTGTTCATTACATATGTTAATAAGAATTTGCATTCTGTCAAAGAAATACAAAATCAAGATATATGCCACTTTCAAATCAAAGTCAACATAAAAAAATTGAACACCTTTTTAAACAAATATGCATTAAAACTAATATGAATTAAAGTTTATAGGAATCAATTCAAATAAACTGTAACAAAAGAAAATACATCAAAATAGTCTGGAAAACAAAATCATATTCATGAATGCCATCAATATTTTACCTTTCAAAGCTATCAATAAATTTGTACAAACTTGTATATGAATCAATTTAGAACTGAAATCAATTCCATCTATGCATATCGAAGAAAAAAACTTAAGGAAAAAAATCCGACTTAATGAATATAAAAAAAAATACATTCTACAAAAGTTAGAAAAAACCTCCACATTATCCTCTATTTCAATTTTCACAATTTCAGTTTGCTTCAGCGCACCATCAATCTAATTTCTTATTACCAACCTGAACAAAAAAATGATAGAAGTAAGCTATATTATCAACTTTGTTTAGAAAATCAACTATTAATTCCAACAGAAAAGGTAATGTCATTTTCTTTCAATTAACAACTACTTGTCCAACAATATTGTAGAACACATGAAATTACTTATCTCTATTTTTTTCTTCTCTGGTAATTCCGTTTCCCCCCATATCTCTAACCAGTCTTCAAAATCTTAGATTTACATTATAAAATAACTAATTGTAGAGTCTCTATTCAATTTTAAAACAAATTAAATTAAGTAGAAAAAATTATAGAGCCTCTGTTCAATTTAAAACAAATTGAATTAAGTAAAAACATACTGCTAGCATTCTCTTGGCCACGTTTTGTACTTGGTAACAACATCAGAAGAAGTGAGATCCAACGCCTTCTCATTTCTCTCATTGTCTAACATGGTGAATTGTCCTATGAAATTACTTGTAACAGCGCAAAACAAACAGAAGGCAAAATTAAAAACTTTGGTGAAAAGGGCCACGAAATCTAGCAGAGAAAATGGAAAAGAAAAAAAGAGTTTATTGAAAAGCTTTGACCAGTGTTACTCACCCAGGTTTGGATTGATTGGGAAAAATTAAAGAAAAAATAAGAGTGGCTAAGTTGCAATGACTCTGCCAGAAATTAGGGTTAATGGTTTATGTAGAGGATTTGTTGATACAGACAAAAGTGTAATCGAAACGGAAAATACGGACTGGTTGTAAAATCGATTAGGAAGAACGCCATAAAAAAACCAATGGAAAAATGAATCGATTAGAAATTGAAGAAAAATTGTACCTGAGGTAGATGGAAGATGCAACATTTAGGAAGGGATGATTTAATAGAGAAGAAGAAGAAGTTGAAGGGGCGACAGATTATATGGAAAATTGGGTAAAGCAGCCTCATTTGATGTGCAGATATGTAAGGATTATGTTTGTTGTTTTGGAAAACCCCAATTATTGATTGGGGAAGGGTTTCTCAAGGCAGATACATAGAATCGTAATGATGTAGGTGGCCCAAAATCATTAATGCTGAGTAATTAAATAAATAAAATAGAATTAGGTTTAAATCATCCGCTAATGACGTTTCTATCCCTAAAAAATGAGTAATCTATGGATTAATATGGGATTAGGATGTAATTAACAGAGGCATTACTTTTCTTAGTATAGTATTGACTCCACTAGCGCCTTCCAACTCTCACCAAATTCATTTATATCAAAATTTATTTTCCTTTCGATAGTCTCAATTTCTCATTTTTTTTCTATTATTTTAAATAAATAAAAACTATAATAATTTCTACTAAAACCCAACCATCCTCAATAATATTAATAAAATAATTTAAACATTCGAATAAAATAATATAATTAGAAATAAGGTGTTACAAGAGTCGTTCAATAGAACTTTTCAATGTTACCCTCCAAAAACAATGACATGACAATGGAAAATTTCAAGTTTTCCATATACATTACTCACATGTTATCGCAACATGTTCTAAATTACGTTAAGACTATTCTATACACATATCAAATGTATATAATATTGTTAATGCATTTAAGATCTACTAGAAAAGCTTGTTTGGACTTCTCCATGAAAAATATTGGTCTCAATATAAAGGATTTACACTTTGTCACGATGAGTCTATGCGAAGGAAAAAGAAAGGATGTCCAAACAATACCCACGTTAAAATCAAAATAGACTATGTTAACAAACAAAAAATAAAATGGTAGATTTATCGTCTAACTGACTATAACCAAATAAACTATCTATACTTTGCAGAAACTTATAATTAATCATGTTTGTTTATTTTAATTTTCATCTTTTAATCAAGTTATCAGTTACGTTTGCTTGATGGACTAAATATGAAATATATCTAAATTTTACTACTTCGAATTACAATACAACATATGACATAAACATAAATTAAAATTGTATCAATTAAAATCTAAACTAATCGACCATAAGTATGGGTGTTCAAAACCAAACCAATCCAATAGAAAACCGTAAACCAAACCAAATCGAAACCGCAAAAAACCACATTTGATTCAGATTTGTTTGGGTCATCTTTTAACAAAACCGCACGGTTCAGTTTGGTTTGCGGTTTATATTTTGTAAACCGAATCAAACCGTATTATGTTACAACCCAACTTTTATTCAACTCACATTCAACTCAAACTTAAACCTACTATACTTTAGTCTTATGATTACTAACAATTTTCCCATCCTTACACATGATTTCAATGTCGATCTTCTCAAATCTCTAATAGCATTATCGTATCTTCTTTGTCACATACATCTTTCCTCTTCTCCTCTAATCTCTACTCTCTTATATTCTTTCTTTTTCATCTTCTCATTTTTATAAAAATGTTCCATATTTCAGTTTCGTTTTTATCGCACATCTTTTTCTCTCAACTCTTTCTTTTTTTCATCTTGACTAATCTTTCGTCTCTTCTATTTTTTTTTAATTTTATTATAATAATTTTTATATTGTTTTATACTATTATTTTATGTTTATTATTCAACTTTTGTCTAATTTAATTTTTAAATATTAAATGTAAAGTTGTTGTCAAAATATGACGAGTTTTGTTGTTATTTGATATTGTATGAATGTCTAAATACAAAGTTATGTTGTCATCTATATGCGTATGTATGACTCAATAAAATATTTATAAAAAAACCGAATCGAACCAAACCGTATTGGTTTGATTCGGTTTTTTTTCTAAAAGCTAACCGAACCAAACTAAACTACTGTACAATTTTTCTCTTGTGATTCAAATAATTTTTTTGTCAAAACTATTCAAACCACACCGCAAACACCCCTAACTACAACACATAAAACAAGTGATTCATCAACTCCTGAGTTCACTTCTCCTTGATGTGTTTCAAACATATGAACATCTAAATTATTATGTACACATTCTCAAACATATAAGTAGATTTTATCTATGTTATCATCGTTCAGTGTAATTTATGAACAATATAATTTTATTTTTCCACCTTTCTTTTCAACCACGTCCTAACTGTCGAATACTCATGGTAACTATTGTAATCAATGTTTTGAAATTCTAATGTGGATACGGACAAATGCTCATATGCTTATTCGGATAATACAGACACTCATAATAATGAATAATAATAAAGTATGAGCAATAAATGAGTATGGCATTTCAAGCATTTACTTTTAAAATTGAAGCATTTACCTAAAAAATCCCACAAAGGGAGGCTCCCTTATAATCTAATCTTATTAGTACTTCCTACAGCTAAAATAAGTGTCACATTTAAGAAAAAAATTTATTCTAAAATATTTTTTATTTTAGATTATCAATGCAATTTTATATTTAATCTTTTAATTATATCTTCTAATAAATACTTTTAATTTGTTATTTTCTCATTTAATATTCATGCTAATATTTTAAATACACCAATAATTAATAAGAATAATTTGATAAAGTCATTATTCTCTTTCTTTTATTTATTACTGTTACTTAATTTGTGTGAAATGTTCAATTGCGATAAATAATATGAGACAGAGGAAGTATTAGTTATTGATATTTTAAAGGCTAAATTATCTCCAAGGTTCTTTAAGTTATTTAATTGTAACAAGTTAGTCTTTTATATTTTTTTCTATGTGTGAGTCTTTATGTTCACTAACGCCTGTACCGTTGATCTTTTTCAAAAACACTGAAGTGATACTAATGGTACTGATATGTTACTTATCATAGGTCAGAGACCATTATAGGATCATATAATAAAATTTTCAAAATTTTTTAGTGCATAAAAGTATTTTAAAACTAATTAAATTGCACGCAAAAGAAGAAATTAAAGAAAAATAGTAAAACAGAAAATAAAATTCTCATAAAATTACATAAAGTGTAAAATGAGAAGAAATATTTTTAGAATTTTTTTTATAATTTTTGACACAGACTATTTTAAAATTTAAAACTAATATTTTTTAGAATTTTTTTTATATTTTTAGAATTTATGAGAAGAAATAGTAAACGTAAAATTTAAAATTCTCATAATATTTTTTAGAATTTATTACAATTAAAATAACTTAAAGAATCCAAGAGATAATTTAGTCTATTTTAAAACTAATATTTTTGTATTTTATATGTTTGATCATAAACAAACAGAATACGTGAAAACCAAGTGTTTCCCTACAGCTTTTAACAGCATGAGATGAAATAAATAGTACTAGTACGTAAATACATTAATTCACTTTGAAAAGAAAAACTAAACACTGAGAAGAAGTTTACCCCCTAAAAAAAACAAAGTAAATGCAGTAGTTCAACATATTATTTTCAGATAAAGCAAAAGTCCACTTAGAAGAGATCCGACATAATTAATGGTAGAGATCTCCTCACAATAATTATTAATCACTATCACCGACACCTCTAAAAAAATCTATAATGATATTTGTAATTATATTTGATTTTTTTTAATTATTACCGATATCGAGGTGTCAATATGCGAGGAGTGCTAGCAACACTCTCTTTTCAACATTCTCTCAAACACCCACTTTCTTATTGGTTGAAACATGTGTGGGTCCCTCACTTTGAAAATGGGTCCCACATAAAGTGGTAGGACCCACACATGTTTTAACCAATAAGAGAGTGAGTGTTTGAGAAAGTGTTAAAAAGAGAGTGTTCTTAGCATTTCTCTATTTGAGTGTGAGTATGTGCTTCGTATATCATGAGGAGGAGAATCAAGTGTGTTGATGACACGCGCTTGGTGCAGTTGAATATTGAAATTGGAATGACGTAGTAGTAGTTAGTTGTATGTTGGAGGTGCAGCAGAAAGATGTCTGAGGGAGGGGGCAGAGAGAAGAGAGTTATTTGGCTTGCCTTAAATGAGTTTACAATTATGTGCGGTACTATTGTTTTTTGACTCACCTCTCTTCTCTGCTCTTCAACATGTGACCAATGCCCCCACATACTTTTCACACTTGCTGCCAAAATACATTGAAGATGCTGCTCAACTATCTATCTATCTATCAATTATGTATCACCTAAACACCTACTCTACTCTGAAGATACAACTAGCTACTGGACTCATGACATCGTCGTTTTAGGGCCTGTTTTAATTGACCGTCAAAAAAATTGATTCTAATAAAATTTGAGTTTGATAGAATTGAGTTTAGCAGGATTAATTTAAATTTAAATATATTTATATTGAATAATAAATTTTATTATAAAAATCACTTAAAATCAATTTTATAATTATAAGTTATAAATTCTATATTCAAGTAGAATCAATTCTAGAGTTAGAATTAGAATTAGAATTAATTATACTTTTGATAAGATAAAACATCTTAAAGTCACTCAAAGTCCATTATATACCTTTATAATTGATTCTAATAGTTTCAAAAATCGGTCCAAACATGCTATTAAAAGAGAAAGAAAAATATTATTAAAAAACTATTTGTTTGTTTGGTTGTGATAGAAAAAATTATTTATCTAAAGTGATTTTGATTAAAAATAAAAATAACTTATATTTAGATATTGATTTGGTTAATTAAGTCTTTATCTTCAAATATTTTTGACGGTGAAGGAATTAACGATAAATTCTAATATACTTTTGAGATTTATTATGATGTGTTAGGATCGTATATTTCTTCTTTTTTAATATATAAATTCTGAGAATATATTTTGTCTTCACTTTCATAGGTGCACTACATTCATATACGAATATAAGACTATATTGATTAAACTACACTAGTTAAGAAATTTTAAAACGGTTATAAATTTGTTAATAATTCTGTGAAGAAAATCAAAATCACACTGGACATCGAATTGGCGTGTCTATAAGTTTAGGGTTTTAAGATTTGGTCGAAGTTTATCTCAGGTTTAACCGATTATATATAAATCAATATTTTTTATTATATATAAGAATAATAATGTACAAAAATAACTATATTTTTTAAATAATAACAAAATATATTGATAATTTCTATATAATTAATATTTAAGATTTTTTTGAAATTTTTTGATAACCTTTTATATTTGTAATAGGTTAGATAAGTAAACTTAAATCTTTCATTTTAATATAATAATAATAATAATAATAATAATAATAATAATTAATAATTTAATAACTGTATCAATTATTTGTTCAGGTATTATTTGTTCATTTCTTATGCGATGAATATAGTTTATCGTATTTATTTCTCATATATTATTACATAAAATATACTTTCATTCATTAAACGAATAAAGAATAATAAAAAATTAAAATAACTTTTATTTTGATTTTTCTACAATAATACGTACTAGAGTAATTGGAGAAAGAAAAAAAGAAAATGAAATCATGCATTATTTTAACTCACAATAATTTTTTTATCGTATTTATATAAATCAAAAGCATAATTTTGTCCGACTCTAAATATTGTCTAAATCGTTGATTTTTCAATTTTTAACCAGTTTTGATCGATTTTTCGGTTTAAATTCCAGTTTTTCTGCATTCCGATTTTCAGATTCAAACAGACCGGTTAGTATTCCGATTTTCGGTCCAACTAGTTGAACTGGACTGTCCGATTTTGATTACCTTAATTTTTTGTTGTTGTTATTTTTATATATTAATCTTTAATAAAAAATTATTTATGTTTTCATCATAATATATATTGTAAGTAGTAGAACAAGAGGTAAAATAATTATTGATATAGAAAATAATTAATATAGTCAAAAATTTATTTTTTTTAATAAAAAACCACAAGATAATTTATTAATGAAATCAATATAAGAGATAATGGAAGGTTTTCATATTATTTTATTATTTTACATAAAAAGAATTTACTTCTATATACCATTGATGTTAATAATAAACTTATCGCAAAATACCCTTTCGGTCCCGTATGTTAACTTCGGGGTTCATTTTGGTCCCTTTACTTCAAAAAGTTTCATATTGGTCCCTTAACTCTTCAAAATGTGTCATTTTAGTCCTTTTTGGCATATTAGTGACGAATTTAGCGACCAATTTTTCAGTTTTTCCGTCACTAATATGACAAAAAGGACTAAAATGACACCTTTTGAAGAGTTAAAGGACCAATATGTAACTTTTTAAAGTTAAAGGACTAAAATAAACCCTGAAGTTAACTTACGGGACTAAAAAGAGTATTATAAAACTAGAGCTATTCCTTAGTGGGAGGCCTGCGATTCTTTCTATTACATAAGGTCTGAATAAGTTCGTATATCTACACAGTACTAAAATTATTAGTTAATACTAGCATAGTTAAATGAAGAAAATAGTTAACTTGATTATCAATTTGTGTTAAAAGATATTCAGACCAGCTAACTTGATTCTGTTGTGATGCAAGTGTGAGTTAGAAGTTCCGCATTATTTAGAAAAGTGGAGGTGTTTCTTTCATTTATGTGTTGCTCTTGACTCAATGTGGATGTTCTTCATGATGACCCAACAATATTTGAAAAATTCTTCAATATGAGAGTAAAAATCATGAGTCATTCGGACCAAAGAAATAACTCCACTCAAATTTCAAACGGTCAAAAGTTAAATACATAAGTTGTGAACTTGCCCTTAAAATGTCAGCTCGATCTGATGATGAACGAAATGGGGGTTGTCGATTTAGTGAAATTGATGGAAAAAAAACAAGAATAAATTTCTCTCCTCTTCTCTCTCCTTTGAATCATTCTTTTCTTCTATCTACCTTAATCCTAAATTGACTACTTAAATAAGTGAGACAAACAAGACTCACTTATTATATTGAATAGATGTTTGTTAAGAAGAATTTAATTATAAAAGAGAAGAAAAAAATTTGTATTTAAATTAAACATATTTTTATTATTATTTTGTATTTTTAATATATTTGATTTTTATGTATTTTTTGGAATAGTAATTAAAAGAAAATAAACTAAATAAAATGAATTAAATAAGTTAATAAAATAAATATATTGAATGTAGAGGGGTGCTAATAATGTTGCAAAGGGGTGTGAAGTCTAAAGACTTAAGGCCCAATCCAAAATAAATCTATCATATAAGAAGAAAATTATACCCCATACCCCTACGTTTATCCCAATACCCCTACAAAAAAAATTTCGGACAAATTTACCCCTGTATAAATAGTAGAAATTACAAAATTTTTAACTTTTTCCCTCATTCTTATCGTTCTGTTTGCAGTAGGGAGAAGAAAAAAAATTTCAGCCAAAACCGAATATCACAGGCTCTGCATTTCCGGTTCTCAGTTCAAGCAAAAAGTGAGTTTTCCCAAAAATTTTCTCAGCCGGATAACCCAGCGTTAGGGTTTTCGGTTCATGTCGTTACCAGCCGGATAACCCAGTGATGGGGTTTCTGGTTCATGTCGTTACCAGCCGGATAACCCAGTGATGGGGTTTCCAGTTCTTGTTTCCCTCAGTCGGATAACCCCCCCTTGGGGTTTCCGGTTCCTTTTTTTTTTCGTTTTTAGTTTTTTTTTAATATTATATTTATTTTTAAATTTTTTTTAATTGTTAAATATTTTTTTTAGTGGTTCGAAGAAGAGGAGGTGCGATCGACGGAATGCGTCAAAGAGGAAGACAACGTCGAGAGGCTGATGGCGAGGGACAGCAGGGAGGTGCACCTGAGGTTGGTCCGCAGCATGCGGCATTTCCCGGAGGACCGACTGATACATCTTTATTGGTTAGATATCAGAGTCATGTTGCCTATCATTTATGGTTGGGCGAGGTACGTAAATGTTTTTTTTAAATTACATGTACTTATATATTAACATATATTACAAATTATTTTCAGGAGAGACGACCAAAGCCAACCTTAAAGGTTGCTGCACATGGCAGCAAATTAATAGGATGGGTTCCGCCAATGCTCCCAAGGCAGATGAATGATTGGATAGTTGCATCTGGTCTGTCCTCTTTGCAGCATACTAGTTTGGCCAGGGTAGATACACATCTGTTATCTGCTTTTGTTGAGAGATGGCATCCTGAAACATCGTCATTTCATATGCCGTTCGGCGAGATGACCATCACGCTAGATGATGTTTCATGTCTTCTTCATGTACCGATTAGGGGCGAGCTGGTTGACCCCGATGTTGTTGTCACCGATTATGATGCTATCCATCTAGCTGTTGAGTTGTTTGGTGTTTCACTGAGTGATGCCACTGCGGAGGCATCTACTGTTAGGGGTCCTTACTATAAATTGGATTGGTTGAAGCAAATTTTTGAGCAACAAAGAGCGGCAAATAACTTTACGGGTGCTATGAGAGCCTACATGATGTTGCTATTAGGTTGTACTATTCTTGCCGACAAGACTTTTACTCTTGTCGAGGCAAAATATCTACCACTGTTTAGAGATTTGAGTACTTATGGAAGATATTGCTGGGGGGCAGCTGCACTGGTTACTCTGTACAGATACTTAGGGGATGCCTCATTTTACTCATGCAAGCAGCTTGGCGGTTATGCCTCTCTTCTTCAGGTACAAAATTTTACTTATGATTTAGTTATGCTTAATATCTATTATTTTAGTTTAATTTAGTTTATTATAATTTAGTTTAATTTATAATAGTAATTATTTGTTACAGTGTTGGATTCATGAGTATTTTCCAACTGTTGGAAAGAGATGTACTTCTGGATTATGTGGCATTGATAGTCCGATGGCTAGGGCGATGAAATGGGAATATAGACAGGGGACTCAAAAAGTGGCTGACATCCGAGCTGTGTTAGATCAGTTGACTCCACACGATATCGTCTGGCGCCCTTTTGAGGATCATAGGGTACACCGTCCTTTTGATGATATATGTTTGTTCCGGGGTGGTTTGAAGTGGTATGGTACTGTAGTTCTATATTTACCTGACAGATGCATGCGTCAGTTTGGATACAGACAGTACATACCGACTGCTCCTCCTAATGTAGACACACTTGATGTAGATGTTGAGTGGGCTACATATATGCGGAGTGTGTTGCAGGTGATCCGATCCCACGATGATCCCCCGGCTGCGTTTGCCACCTTGCCATATGAGACAGACGATGATTATTTGTCGTGGTATTATACGGTATCACATCCTCGTTTGAGAGCACCACTGGATGATCAGCCGATGGATGTACCAGTGCCTGTCTATGACGAAGGGTCGTCAGACCCGAGATTATCATATATATCTCATGAGCTTCATCATTATTTACAGCGACATCAGGCTATTCCTGAAGACGAACAATTTCTAGAGATATTTAGAGCACTCAGACTTGCACAGGGCGGACCATTACCTAGGGAAGGTCCAATTACCTATGACAATGAGTCTGATTGATGTCACATTTTATGTTTATATTTCTGTTTTAGTTTGAGACTTATGTATTATTATGACTTATAGTTTTAGATTGATGTCACATTTTATGTTTATATTTATGTTTTAGTTTGAGACTTATGTATTATTATGACTTATAGTTTGAGATTAACTATTTATAATCCATTTGTCAACATATTAAAATCCAATATCATAAAATCATACTAAATAGTACCAATGTTTTAATATCATAAAATCAATCTAAGCTGACATATTTTGGTAGTATAGGCATTAGCCGTTGCCAATGTTGTAACCGCCCGACAAATCCTACCATCCAAGAAGTTGCATCTTTTGTGCGATATTTCGTCCAATCAGCTGTGACAGGTGGCAACGGGAATCCTTCATTCATGTTTACCTGCACACAAAATAAATATCAGAAAAACTCGAATAGGGATTGAATGTACCAAAATTGTGTTTCTAATTACCTGAAGCCAATGATTTCCATTGACAAATCCGATGCAGTAAATGGATGCATTAGGTGAATGTGCACTCGTCATAGGAAAGTAACTCAAACTAAGGTGACCTAAAGAGACGAGAACAACGTTATACCGATTAGTTATTACATAGCCCAACTCAGGTAACGTCATCTATTTATTTGGTGGTTGTTGTCCTAAAGTTTCTATCACCAACGATGATCTCACTGTTGGAAGGCGTTTACCAAATAAATCCTCATACAACTTACTTCTAGGACCTATAATTTCTTTCTCCAAATCTCGACGAACCATTGACCATCCATCTGTGCCATAACCATGCAAAGATGCAATGGCTCTAAACCCACAATTTCCATCATCTCTTACATCAACAATGTCATCAATAAATGGTCTGATGTAATCTGGAAATTATACAATGTATTTATCAAATTCTCTATTTTTTGAGGTTTAGGATAGTTGTGAATATAACCTCTTCGAAGATTTTTGAGAACTCGAATGTGCTTGATCAACATACTCATATTCTGAAGGATCACGATAAACATCATATCCCACAGGTCTCTTCCCTTTCTTCTTAACCCCTCCTTTGGTTTTAATTTTTTCAGGCGGTGGACACATCTTTGTTGTAGTCGGATAAGCAATCTCACACACTCTGTTTTTTAATGCTCTTTTTCCTACAACATCTAATGACTTCCACCTTTTCCAAATTTCGTCGATTGCATTTGTCATGTCTATTTCTGATCCATCATCTGCATCTATATCTTGATTTCCTTCCATACTTAGTTTCCTCCAATGAATATGAATAGCCTCAATTGGTATAGCATCACCACTCAATGTATATCTCCCTAACTCACAAGCACATGGTAACCCATATACTTTTCTATGAGTACATCCGCACTTTTATATATCGGTACCTACCATGTCAATCCTCAACCACTCTTCAGCAATCTGCCTCAATGCAGCTCTTGATACTGAACCACGCAAATTTGAATAAAAAGGACTAGTGTGTGCATGCTCAACTTCATAAAAACTCTTCTGAAATGAAGCTCTAATGTTGCCCACTTGTATCTTGATATTGTCATTCATAGCCTCCCAACATTTGCATAAATCACCAAAGCTATTCTCTAATATTTGCTTAAGTTTCCAATGCGCAGACTCCACCCTTTAAATAAAACAAAACAACTAATTATCTGTAATATTAATATAAAGAAACAATGTCGATAAAATCACATAAACATACCTATTTGTTGTGGTGTTGCCCAAATGTAACACTTGATTGATCCATGCTTCGACAAATCGATGTCTGTGAGGTGTCAACCATGTTTCATTCACATAATCAATAAAACCTTTGGAGTCAACACATGCATCCTCACGTTGTTTCAACCTTTGATGATACTCGATCTCATCACTAGCCCTTGTAAGTTCAAACCACATTTTCTCCACATTTTCTCGCATATCATCCACAACATGTTCCTTACACTTTGATTTCACGTTTTTGTTGATGTGAAATCGGCAAAGCAAATTAGTTGTCTTTGGAAATACTGTTTCAATGGCTTTCATTAAAGCAAGATCTCTATCAGTCAAGATTACCTGGGGACAATCATCCTGCTTGATAAACAACTGTTTCAACTTATCCAATACCCAACAAAAAGTCTCTGTCTGCTCTGATTCCATATAGGCAAATGCAACAGCAAATGTTAATTTAGTTGATGTCATACCAACTATTTCAAACAACGGTTGTCTATACTTGTTTGTCTTGTATGTGCAGTCCATAATCAATACAATAGGAAACATATTCAACAGCTTCACTGATTCTGGATGAGCCCAAAAAATATCTCTCACAACTTCTGACTAATCCTTTTTCCTACTCCAGTAAACATAACCCGATTCTTCAACCAACTTGAGCAATTGTTGCATTTCTGTTCTGGGACCCCTTATGTCTTTTTGTACCTTACTCTTATGTTTGTATATTTGCGTGATCCGAGTGACATTCTCCGGGCCACGCTCTTGCAATGACAATAATATGTGTCTTGGTGGAACATGGCGTTTTGTCAAATCAACAATATGTTGCTTATCATCTGTATTTAGTCGACTTACGAAAGCATGACCTTCAAATCTATCAGGTAAGCCGTGGTTGTGTACTCCGCATTTTACATCGATCTTCCATCCATAACCATCTTTCGACGGTGTTGACCTAATTTTGAAAGGACAACCACATCTCTTACTAGCACTTTGGGTTTCGCTATCTGTTTTTTTGTATTTTCCACCTCTATCACAACCAAATACTAATTTATCACTTCTTCCTCTCTTGCCTGTTTTGGTATCTGAACGAGTTATTATAACTGTCACTTTATTCCTAATTCCAACCTCCTTAATCCAACTTATCGCCTCTTCTCTTGTAGCAAATTTTTGACCAGTTACAAAAACATCAGTTGTATCCACACATGTTTGAGTTACATCGCATTTCATCAAAGGAGGATCCACACCTAAATATATAAAATTATATTAATTTAATATATAATTAAAAAAAAATGATTTTTTTTTATAAAAAAAAACGAAAAAAAATTGAAAAAAAAGGAATCGGAATACCCATATAGGGGATATCCGGTTAGGAAAAACTAACAAACCGGAACACCCAATTCTGGGATATCCGGTTCAGTAAAATTGAAAAAAAAAAGGAACCGGAACACCCACCCCTGGGTTGTCCGGTTTTGGATTTTACTCACCAGAATTCTGCATGTTTTCGTCCGTACATACAGTAAAAATGGAAAAATAAAAAATAAAAAAGAAAAGTTAAAAATATAATAAGGACAAAATTGGGATTTTTTTAAAATTGTAGGGGTATTGGGATAAATGTAGGGGTACGGGGTATAATTTTCATATAAGAAAGATAGATGTTTTTTATATAGAATTTTTGTCCTTTTTCCCAATACATTGTCCACGTGGACACCTTCTCCTTTCAAACTCTTACATTTTCATTTGCTTTCTCTTTCTCCTTCTTCTACTTAACAAATAAAATAAAAAATATTCCTAATGTCTTTTTTATGTTCTTTCTCTGTTTTCCTTTTCACTTTCTCATTTCTTTCTCTTTTTTCTATTCCCTTTTCTAGTTTCACATCATTGTCTACTTTCTCTTTCTCTTTGGTTTTTTGATTTAGAAAGTATTATCATGTGTTTGTTTCAAATCTTGTAGAAACACTGCTTGAATGCAAATCTTTTTTAATTAAATTCTTCTTAACAAATATCTAACTAAATAGAGAGAAATTGGTGAATGTATATTCACCCGTTTATCAAATGATCGAGGGCTTAGCATACGCTTTGTTTGAAAGATCATCTGTCTTCCGCAAATAATTTTTATAATAAATTCGATTAAAAGTGGATGAATGTATATTCATTCTATTAAAAATGGCTGCTATTACTTTTGTGTTTTTTTTGGAATACAAATTCAATGAGGATTTGTTTGGAGATGGATTAGATTTTTTTCAACTGTTGGAGACATGCCTCTACTTGTAGAATGTTGTTCCTTGGATTAGCGTGATGTAGGGTTTCTTTGATCTAGAGTAATCTTTCTTTTGAATCCAAAAAGTTCTATTGTTGTTCCATATTACAAACATTTTTCAATAATTCACCGTCTTCCTGCACGCCAAGATTAGCTTGCACCACTTGAAAGTCGGGAAGAATTTTTGGTCCAGTCACTGACTCACTGTAGAGAGTGGTGGAGTTATAAACGACAGTTTGCCTTGTTGAAATTTTAAAGTAGATTATGAGGAATAGAAGAGGTTGGAGTTGCTCTCTAAATTTCCCTATGTTGGACAAGATCCTGCTGTAATGACACAAATGGAAAATCCACCAAGACTTTAGTGTGTTCCTTAAGGAGGAGGCGGTGGATCTTTTTTTATCTGTTGAACGACAAATCAATTAACTTTACAAACCACCAATGTAGATGAATTTCAAGGAAAATATGAGGAACTATAGAAGTTAAAATTCAACAGAGAAGATCAAAAATGAAAATATGCGACTCTAAGAGAAATTAGACTACTAATTGACCCATAGACGACACCAAAGTTTCATGGTGAAACTATAATTGATTAGTGAGTAAGTGAAGATGATTGTTGCGGCGGACTCAAGCTTTTGAGGTAGCGGAGCGAGGTTGACTTGCAAAGTTAGCAATCTAACGCCTAAGTCAGAATGAGAGTAAGATGAAGTTATTTGACATTTGAATTCGAATGACGTGTGAAATAATGCATTTTGAAAGCATTTTGAAAAACTTAAAAATTCAATAACTTTTGACTCGGGTGTCCGTTTGATGCGCCGTTTGGACCGTTGGAAAGCTAAAATAAATTCCTATCTTATTAAATTGGATTGAAAACCATTAGATAATAATTTAATATAACTTATAATTTTTGTATGTGTTTGATCGGTATGAATTGATAATGATGTTGTATGCTACATGCAATTAGTTGTATGTATTCGAACTGTATGAGCCAATGATGGTGTCTTGTGATGAATTAACAATAATATGCTTTTATTAAGAAGTTGAATTAACCGTGTCATGTTATATCTTTTGATTCGTAACTTCTTTTATGCGCCGTTTGAAGCATTAGGAAGTCAATGTTATTATCTATGTGATAGGATAGAATTGGTTGGCACTTATTGAATTAATTATGATGTTGTTGTGTGAATAACATGTAATTACGTATATGTGAGTTATGAATCGATGAATTATGAATAACATTTGTTGATATGTTATGTGGTATGATATTCATGAGGTGTGCGAGTGAGTGTATGCTATTTAAATGCAATTGTGGAGAATGATTACTTGATGACTTAATCATTATGTGATAGTGTATGTCATGGATTAATGTTAATTGTGGATAACATGTATTGGTATTTTGTACCATGTGCTAATTGTGATATTTGGAAACGATGAATGCTAATTGTTATGCATTGTTGTAATTGTCGTATGATAAATGTGTTTTGTACGATGGTGGAATAATTCAATTAGTTAAATTTTGGTAATATGCTTGAATGTTAAGATTATATGGATATGAAATGACCTAAATGACCTAAACGTGGAGATTCTATGCTGCATGGATCCTTATTTTATTATAAATATTTATAAAAAATTTGGATAAATGTAAATGTATAATATATGAGTTTTGTATTCATATCATAATTTTGTTAATGTAAATTCATACTATATAACTTTTATGTATCTTTGTAAAAAACAATTCTTAATTTTAAAACTTGAATCAATAAATAAAAATTATTTTTAATATTTGGAAAATTCTATCTCAAAAGTCAGTATTTTCGGAAAATAAATGAATTATCAAATATTTTTATTGAATCGTTTAAAATGAAAGAAAATATTCTTATTATGTATTAAATTCTGTTGAATCCTTTTATCTCGTGTCTCGCACGGAGACGATCCAAAACTGTGAATATATCCTTAATTATTATATAGTTATTTTGAATTTCGTTATAGTCGAAATCAATCATACTAAATTTAAAACCGTGCCTCGCACGGGTATACCCGACTAGTATATATATATATATATATATATATATATATATATATATATATATATATATATATATATATATATATATATATATATATATATATATATATATATATATATATATATATATATATATATATATATATATATATATATATATATAAAACAGGTTAAGATTGTGTTATTATTCTCTTGTTATTATTCTTAAATGTTTGTAATATGACGTTTCTCTGTAAATCACGTGACCTAGTTTTGAGAGAGAGGAAGATACACGCAGTTCAAGAAAGAGAGGCTCCATTGCATTGCGTTGCAGAGTGAGTGAGTGAGAAGAAAGGGTCAAAACAAGCCAAAACCCCAACCCCAATGCACTCTCTCTTTCTCTCTCTCTAGTCACACTCTTTCAAATATCTTCTTCTCATGTGTAGTAGCATCATTTCAATAGCAACAAGAGAAAGTGAGAACCCAAAAAGCCTTTTGTTCTTGATTCTTTCTCTTTACATACACTTGCACTCTTGTGTTTCCTTCTTTCCTACCTTCTGCTCTGCTCTGAACTCCTTCAACTTTGTTTTTATTCTTCTCAGATAGAGAACCATCATCACAGTATCAATATACAATAAAAATAATACTATTATAATCTTCAATATTCTATATAGTTACTCACTGGCTGAGAACTATAAGGTGAAATGCAGCAGCACCTGATGCAGATGCAGCCTATGATGGCAGCTTACTATCCAAACAACGTCACTACTGATCACATTCAACAGGTCTTCATCTTCTTCAATCTTGTTTTTCTCAGGGCCCTTTTGTGGGTCTTCATTCATTATTCATTCTATGTATTATTATATGTTTCTGTTCTTATATACCTACACACTATACTATACCTACCTGCTTTACTTTTACTTGTCAGCTTCTGCTATATGTAATATACTCCTGCACTTGTTATGTAGTTGTTGTTCCTGCTATGCTATTATTCTCATGGATCTATATTGCATTTGCGCCCACACTATGTTTCAGACCTTGGTGATTTTTTGTTTTTTTTTTCAAATACTATATTTAATGCTGTTGCTGCTGCTACCTGAAAGTGTTACAGTTTTTCTATGACGTGTGTTGTCTGTGTTCACATACTATATCTGAATAGCCCTATTTGTCATTATTGTTATACCAACCACACTACTTGGGTTGGTGGCTACTAGTTGCTTCTTCTCAAGTGTCCTAATCCAAGGACTTTTATTTTGTTCCTTATTATCTTAAATTTATTTGGTTAATTTATATGTATGATGCGTTATGCGTATGAGTATATTATTGTTATAACATTTCATTTATTTTATACAAGTAGTACTTGGATGAGAACAAGTCCTTGATTTTGAAGATTGTGGAGAGTCAGAATTCTGGCAAGCTCAGCGAGTGTGCAGAGTAAGAATTGCTCTTATTTTAGTTTCTTTCATGAGTTTCATTATTTCCTATTAAGCATGATGATGATGCCTTTTATGTAAGAGACACAAAAAGGCTTTATTCCATGGAATATATTCATATAATGCTATACTATATATATTATTTATGCTTATATTCCTAGAGATAGAGAAAGGATTGACAAATTTTCTCCCAAACATGTTGGCATCTGGTTATAGGACGCAGATTGAAAGTGTGTCTGATATCTGATATCTGAATCTCAATGCTGTGTCTGTGTCAATACTTGTTTTGTATATAGCTGTATTATATATAATTATTTTGTGATATGTGTAATAATATATCAGGAACCAGGCAAGGCTACAGAGAAATCTCATGTACTTGGCTGCAATAGCTGATTCACAACCTCAACCACAAACCATGCCCGGTCAGGTACAAAAACAGACATTGTAATATGATTAGTTCATTGGTTTGTTTCATTATACATTATCATTGATTGATATTGCATTGCAGCAGTATCCTGGTGGTGGTGGAATGATGCAGGGTCAACAGCAGGGAGGAGGAGGAGGAGGAGGAGGAGGAGGAGGAGGAGGACACTACATGCAGCAGGCTCAGCAGATGACACAACAGCAACTAATGGCTGCGCGTTCCTCGCTTCTCTACGCGCAACAGCAGCAACAACAGCCTTACTCAGCACTCCAACAGCAGCATCAGCTCGGTGGTGGTGGAACCTCAGGAGTACTTCACATGTTGCAAAGTGAAGCATGCAGTAATATGAATGTGGGAGGAAGTAGTAGCTCTGGTGGAGGAGTAGGAGGGTTTCCAGACTTCATTCGCGGTGGCGGAGGAGGAGATGGTTTGCATAGGAGTCTTATAGGAGGGGGTAGCAAGCAAAGTGAGATTGGGATGGGTTCTTCATCTGATCAAGGACGAGGCGGCGGTGATGGTGGTGAAAACCTTTACCTCAAATCTTCTGATGATGGAAACTAAACTAGTACTCACTCACTCAACTAGCTATATCTAGATCCATTTTGGTTTAGTTAATTGTGAACTTTTAGCTTATGATGAGTTAGTTAGCTAGGAGTTTAGTAGTGAATTGTGATGAATTAGCTAGCAAGCTAGGTGAAAAACTTAATTGGATAATCTTTGTTGTGCTTAATTTAGGCAAACTATTTTGTGAAATTTGAATTTACTTGCATTGAATGAATGTTAGCTTTTGCTTGCTGCTTATCTATGCATCTATCTATAATCTATCCCAGTGAGGTTTTTTTTTTGGTAACTTAATTAAAGGATTGTTGTACACATAAATGAATGAGTTTGAAATCCATATTTAAGTGCAATTAGTTATATCTTTGATCTTTTAACTCAAACAATTCTAAAAAGTTAGTTCTTTTTTAGTCTACAAATATTATTACTATAATAATATTTTTTAATATATTTACTAATAAAACATAATTTATTTATCATTTACACTAAGTGATAAAAATAATGTGTTTAATTCATCCTCTCTTATACAAATATCAACCCTTATAGGTGGTCTATATATTTTAAAACCCTATATTTCTCAAAATACATAAATTATTTTAAACTTTGATAACAAATTAAGGATTTTAGACACATATAACACCAAAGCAATTGAAGAAAAAATTTTTTGTCACCCAATCACATATAACATAATATAACACAAGGACAATAAAGAACACAACAAATACTTTAGTAACCTAGTTCGGAGAAAAAAATTCTCTTTTAAACGGATTCCTTTAAAATCGAGATGATTCAAGATGTAATTATTGAACAATACGAAGGTACAACAATGAAGATTTGCCTCTTCCCACACTATCATTTACACGTGTTTATATCAAAAAAACAAACATACATTCACTTGACTTCTCTCCGCTAATCAATAATTTTAATCCTTAATTTCTCTTAACCCTAAGAAACGGTGAGAGCAAGATATATAAATCTTTCCACAACCTATAACCTTATGATCTGTAAACAAGTGACTCATAACGGTTAAAAGTTGTTGCAGTGTAATATGAAATCCGTAAAAACTATAACTACCCGTCACTCCACTAGTAGCCACTTACAAGATTCGATGCTAATCCAATTCAAACTATATCTAATGAGTATATTTATAATAATTAAATATATTGTTCAATTTACATACTATAAATAATAAACATTTTAACATTTTTCTTTAATATAATTTGTTTGAAAACGTTAATGACAAACATTTTTACATATTTAAAGAACTAGTTTGTTAAGTAAAAATATTTAGAAAATAACTTATTAAATATATATAATCTAAAAGATGAAGGATTATATTTGACTTAAAAGAAGAGTTAAATTTATTAGAATTTTATTATGTTTATATTTAATAAATAAACTATTCACATTTAAATATATTTGAATTAAAAGACAAATATGTTTAAAATACTAACTTTAAATAATTCCAAAAATATTTATTTATAAATAAAATATAAAGTTATATATTTATTTATGGTAATGAGGATGATCCAATATAATAATTTTTGTGGCCGAAGAATACCATAAGTTTAGTAAAAGGAGAATGAAGGGGAAAAAATAACGTCATAAGTAAAAGAGAGGTATTTTGAAATACGTCATATTCTCTTCAATTCCTTTCTTCTTTCTTTTGGTACCAAGTCTCGATCTAAGTATCCCCAAAGTTGAAGGGTCGGCTCACAACCAAGGAACTTCTCAGGAAACTCGCGATATACATCACAACATAATTGAATTTAAGTATTGGTTGTTATTTTCATACCCTCTAAAGCTCTGGGAAGTGACGGTGTATTGGTGTCACATAAATGAAATTTTTTTATACATACCTACCCCACAATTATACGGATCCACATACTCCGCTCTTTAAAAAATTGAAAATAAAATCAATAGACTTATTACAAGGGTTTTCAAATTCAAAAAATGTCATATGGTTAATTTATATTGAATTTTATTAAACACAAATTTATTTGGAAAAGAAATTAATCTGTCGATGTAAAAAAAATTAATACAATCAATCGATCACAATTATTCATACGAGGATCATCAAGTAACTTAATGACACTTTCATAATTTTGTATCACCTAATTGTAGTATTGTAAATCTTCCCTATATCAAGAGGATCAAAACTTCCACTAAAAGACCAAAGCATGACAGTATTATAAATTTGTCCTCTAGTAGAGGATTATGCACTTCCTCAATGGTCTTGAACTTAGAAAGTGTCATTACAGGTCCAAAAATTTCATATATATAATGAATGTATTGCTTTTCAATGTTTGAAATTAAAACTGGACGAAAAAACAAGTGAAAAGGAGAGAATTCAATCCCCATTCGTACATATTCATAATAAATTATACTTCTTCTGTTTTACTATCATTTTAAGAAGAAAAATTGTTTTAAAATAAATAGGGTAAGGCGGTATGCCACTTGTTTTTCAAAACTGGAGTATGACATTCTTCATTTGTTGGATAAGATTGAAACTGTCGAGGTTTCATATCCCCCGAGAGAAACGAATGGTTGTGCGCATGAACTTGCAACAGATGGTAGGACTAGACAGGGTGGTCTTCAGATTTTCCAAGAGATTCTAAAATTTTTACAAAAGCAATTGAAGCTTGATCTTGACGGTTTGTCCGTGTCGGGTGTTGGTGTTGGATAGTTGTTCTTCTTTTGGGCCTAGGCCCTCCTTTGTACCAAAATAAAAAAAAAGAAGAAAAATTGTTTTAAAATAAAAGTTATTTTCACTATAGAAATAATTGTTATTTTTCAATAATATTCTTTAATTATTATTATGTACACTATTTTTAACACATTAACAAAATTAATTCAGTAAGCAATATCTTATATTTTTTAACCTGAATGTAAAAACTGTAAACCACAATAATTTTTTTTTTAAATGGGAGAGAGTATATAGTATTTTAAAAATTAGTTATAGATTTCTTTAACCTAAAATAACACTATTTATTTTAGGCATGTAGAATATTAAATGAGAGTTTATTTTCCAGTCATAATTAAAACATTAATTCACCTGCGTCCAACCGAAATTCAGTTACTATATAGAAAGGTTAGAGAGAGAGAGAGGTGATTAGTAACCACTAGTTGGCGCGAAAGCAAAGGGAAGAAGAAGAAGCGAATTTACAGGGCGTGTTGAAGAATGTCTCTTCCAAGAACCACTCGATCTACATTTCACTTCCACTCGATCCACTTTCACTTCTTCTATCATCTCTTCATTCTTCTCTCTTTCCTTTTTTTCTTCTTTCTCATTTCACGCCATCATCGCACTTTTCACATTCCGTTACTCTTTCTATCTATGCTCAATTCCGCCATTTCTTTCTCCTTCACTGTACTATAATGGTAAGTAGCCGTTTCCTTTTCATCGATCTCATCAAACTGTAATGCTTCATTAATTGCGTAACGTTATTCTGCAATCTGTTATTCCGATCATTACACAATTGCATCAATTCAATTCAACAAAATTGAACCTGTATTTTTGTTTATGGTTTCTGATTTCCATTCTATCCATGCATGGAACAAATTGATGTATGTAAAACTTTTTTGTTTGCTTATTTTCTCCTTGATTTTTGTATTATTAGAAATTATTTTCGCACTGATTTTTTAGCTCTATGGACACCTCTAAAAAAAATAGTATCTGAAACTGATACCGACACTTATGATTACGTTTAATTTATCAATTTTTTAAAATTATTACTGGTGTCGATGTGTCAGTATCGGTGTCCGTGCTTCATAGGTAAAAAGTAGTAACGAATTGTTATTTTGAAATTATTACTAGTGTGGACGTGTCAGTATCGGTGTCCGTGTTTCATAGGTAAAAATTTGTAACGATTTATTATTTTCAAATTGTTATTGGTGTCGACGTGTCATGGTGTCGACGTGTCAGTATCGGTTTCTGTGCTTCATAGGTAAAAAGTAGTAATGAATTTGTTATCTCCATGTGCAGGGAACTCCTGTGAATATTATTGCGGGTTCTCATGTCTGGGTGGAAGATCCAGAGGTCTCTTGGATTGATGGACAGGTTTCGAAAATTACTGGACAGGATGCAGAAATTGAAACTTCCAATGGAAAGAAAGTATGTTATCTTCCAATACCATTCATATTGAGATTTTGCAGACTACTAGTACTTTAATAAGATTAAAGGGTTTGTGATCAATATTTTAGTTATTCACTCCATCTTGGAAGAAATGCTAAACTGTACAGAATAGCTTAACAATTTATATTGATTTTTTTTGTAAGCTGGGTTAATGGAATCAGAAGAGAAAATAGTAATGATAGGAATGATTAAAGTCTACTTAGCAATCATCTATGTTATCGCACCGGTAGCTAGTAGTTGCATTTGAACATCAATTAGATGACAGAAAGAAAAAAGAAGGGGGAAAACACTAAGAAGTGCAGTTATGAGATTCTTAAGGGCCGTTTTCTTTCATCCTCCTTGACCTTCACTGCTTCAGCTTGAGCTTCAAAGTTTTGTTAGAATCAAAGGAAAATTATAAATGTATAACTTCACAAAATTCTACTGTCAAAATCGTTGGACTTGCAAGTTGCAACCTAAATTAGCTAAACATCTTTTTTTATTGTTTTCCTGTTGTAGAATTCTGCACTAATTGAATTATTGCTATTAGTCTTTCTGTTATGTTGGTTAGGAAATAATAAATTCCTTTATACTTTTGGAAATTTTTTTATTGCTTATTGTAAAAGGTGCAAAATGTAATAGAAGGAAAAAACCACTTCTGAATATTTGTGCTTCTGTTTTGAATATATCTAGATTGTTGCGAAGTTATCAAAAATATTACCCAAAGATATGGAAGCTCCGCCTGGGGGAGTGGATGATATGACTAAATTGTCATATTTGCATGAGCCTGGAGTCCTGGAGAACTTAAAAATTAGATATGAATTAAATGAAATATATGTAAGGCTCTCTTCTCTTTACCATGATAAGTTGCAACCTGTTTTATCAGCCCTAAAAGCAGTTAACCATTTCGATTACTTTAACAGACTTATACTGGAAACATACTGATTGCAATAAATCCATTTCAAAAACTACCGCATCTGTATGATGCACACATGATGCAACAATACAAGGGAGCGCCATTTGGAGAGTTAAGCCCTCATGTATTTGCAATTGCTGATGTTGCATATAGGTATTCTGATTTTTTCCCATAGTTCAATTTCCATTTATATCATTGAACCAAATTCTAACTTGACGATTTCATTAATACTAGAGCAATGATTAATGAAAAGAAAAGCAATTCAATTCTGGTCAGTGGGGAAAGTGGAGCTGGTAAAACTGAAACTACGAAAATGCTTATGCAATATCTTGCTTTCTTAGGAGGTAGGGCAGCCACTGAAGGACGAACAGTCGAACAACAAGTTCTTGAAGTATGATTCATATTTTTCTTCACCTACCGCAAAAGTTTCATTTTTTTCCTTCTTGAACTTCCACTCATTTGAGACTTTTGTATTGACTGATTTGAGTGCAGTCAAATCCAGTTTTGGAAGCATTTGGTAATGCTAAAACTGTCAGGAATAACAATTCCAGGCAAGTCCTCCTTACATGTGAGCAGTAAATAATCTTGGTTTTATTTCTCTATGATAAACTGATATATATATTAACTGTTAAAAAAAAAAACTGTTGTGAGTCTTTGTTATATATGGGCAAAAGTGATTCATTGTGTTTCATTCTCCCTTATAGTTCGATATATAAATTAAATTTGTGTCCAATTTGTCTCATTTTGTTCCCCAATTCTCTATCATAATGCCAATATTCAATGTAACAACCATTAAATTGATTGCCATTCATCAATTTTGACAACTAGATGAAGCCTACTTAACCTTCATTCTCTTACCAAAAAATTAGTTAAAAAAATTTCCTTGGCTTTATGGTGCAGTCGTTTCGGTAAGTTTGTTGAGATCCAATTTGATAAGAGTGGAAGAATCTCAGGCGCAGCTATTCGTACGTACCTTCTTGAAAGATCTCGGGTTTGCCAAGTTAATGATCCGGAACGCAACTACCACTGCTTTTATCTTCTTTGTGCTGCACCAGCGGAGGTTACCTTCTGCACAATCTACTTTTTCTTTATTCTTGTAATTATGTGAACTCATTACAATTTATGTCTATAGGAAATTGAGAAATACAAATTAGGACATCCTAAAACATTTCATTACCTTAACCAGTCAAAGTGCTTTGAACTGGCTGACATAAGTGATTCTCGTGAGTATCTTGCCACCAGGAGAGCTATGGATATTGTTGGAATAAGTCAAAAAGAGCAGGTTTTTCTTTTCATGAGTGTGAATTCATATTTTTCCGTGTTATAATGCAGATATGTTAGATTCTTACCTCATTACTTTCTTCTGATGTCTCTTTTCTCAGGAAGCAATTTTCCGAGTTGTTGCTGCAATTCTTCATATTGGTAATATTGATTTTGCCAAAGGAAAGGAAGTTGATTCATCGGTTCCAAAAGATGATAAAGCCAAATTTCACTTAAAAACAACTGCTGAGCTCCTCATGTATGGATCAAAGTGTATTATAACTCAATGCCCATATGACTTCCTACTGCCTCTTAAATGATTGTCATTATTGGATTTTGTATGTTACAGGTGCGATGTAGATGGCTTGGAAGATGCATTATGCAAGCGTGTCATGGTTACCCCTGAGGAAATTATAAAACGGAGCCTTGATCCCCAAAGTGCAGCAGTCAGCAGAGATGGCTTCGCAAAAACAATTTATTCTAGGCTTTTTGACTGGTAAGATACTGAAAATGGAAATAAGTTCATAGTTTCTTTCCTTCATAATTCTAGTTCAATCAAAATACATAAAGTGAGGATCTAGGATTTTGGTTTTGATCCCCAGTGCACTAATATGGTTGTTAACAGGTTGGTGGACAAGATTAACAATTCAATTGGACAAGATGCCACTTCTAAATCTTTGATCGGAGTCCTTGATATTTATGGTTTCGAAAGCTTTAAATCTAACAGGTAACATGTAGTTTAGAAGAAGAAGCACACCTCTTGATACCACAAGCTTGCATTACTAAAGAAGTGAAAGCAGCAGTGTCTGCTTGTTTTCAATCCATTGCAACTTATTTTCAGTTTTCATTGTCGGCAGTTTTGAGCAGTTCTGCATTAATTTTACAAATGAGAAGTTGCAGCAGCATTTCAATCAGGCAAAATCTCAAACCAGATAAGCAATTACAGTTTGTTATGACCATTATTTATTTTCCTGTTTAATATGTTTTTCATGATGACTTTCAGCACGTGTTTAAAATGGAACAAGAAGAATATACAAAGGAACAGATCGATTGGAGCTACATTGAATTTGTTGACAACCAAGATGTTTTGGACCTTATTGAAAAGGTTTTGTTTCTCGTTTTGTCATTTTCCTTAAGAACTGGAGGATTTTAATGGTTCAATTTGAGTTTAAAAGCAGTCAATTTAGACGTTCTGAATCCTAACGAAATGAATTGTTAATTCTAGCATGCTTATTGATGATTTAAATGTCGATGCTTTATATAACTATCTTATTGTCTAAATACCATCACACATTCTATCTTATGTGACTAAATAATGGAAAATTTATCAGCTCAATTTGAAAAAATCAACTAAAATATTATAAAACAACTGCACAGAAGGAAGAAAAGCAGGACAAGGGATAAGGGATGAAGGTGAAAACAAACATGTTAAGTGGTTCTATAGTTGCTTCATTGAACTGAACCACAACAGCCCTGTTGAGTCTATTACATAAATCTTTCATCTCTGGGTTTCAGACATACAAAAGTTCACAATTAAGGACCTAGTGTTATTGCGTGATCTTTCCCTAGGTTGTAACTTTGTAAATTTTTTCAGTCTGCCAAAACACAATCCGTTTTTCACCCCTTACGTTAACTTTGTCCTCCTCTACTTTCCTTACTAGTCTTACGAATCGTTTTTTCCTTTTGCAGAAACCTGGAGGAATTGTTGCTCTCCTAGATGAAGCTTGGTAAAATATTGTTCCCCTTAATTTATTCATCAAGAGAATGGAAATTCATAGCTTGCTATATGATGTTTAGCTTTCTCATTTTGGTTATATGATCCCGTGTTTGCGTTGTTTGAAATCTTAATCTCCTTGTTAACATATCATATCATATCATTCTAACTTTTCCCCCTCTTGTCTTTCAGCATGTTTCCAAAGTCAACACATGAAACATTTTCAAACAAGCTTTATCAAACATTTAAGAGTCACAAGCGCTTTATTAAACCAAAACTGTCTCGAACAGATTTCACTATTGCACATTATGCAGGCGAGGTATGACTTATTCTCATATCATCACAGCTTCAGCAAAAATGAGACATCTTAGGCATATCCCTTTCTACTGTCGTAAATGTGCAGGTGCAATACCAGTCTGACCAATTTTTAGACAAAAACAAGGATTATGTGGTTCCTGAACATCAAGATTTATTGGGTTCTTCCAAATGTCCTTTTGTAGCGGGCCTTTTTCCTCAACTTCCAGATGAGACATCAAAATCTTCTAAGTTTTCTTCTATTGGTTCTCGTTTTAAGGTATCATTCTTTTTCTAATCTTTACTTTTAGCATGTGGACTTTGTCACAAGTAACAATGAACTTCTTGCTTCAACATGTACCCGTGTCATAGCTTACAAAACTAGACTGTACTCGTACTATCGGGAAGCTAACAAACCATGTTTTCGTATACTAAATTGTGCAGCTGCAACTACAACAACTAATGGAGACATTAAACTCAACGGAGCCTCATTATGTTAGATGTGTGAAACCAAACAACCTCCTCAAGCCAGCAGTTTTTGAGAATGTCAATATTATGCAACAGCTTCGCTGTGGTGTGAGTATACTTTGATGTTCCTCCTTTGTTCCATTCTTAGGATGATAGCATATACAAAAGCATGACCATAGTCTCTTCATGTTTTAAGCCTTTTCTCAGTTGTTTCTAATGCTTTATCATACAGGGTGTTTTAGAGGCGATCAGGATTAGTTGTGCTGGCTACCCAACTCGTCGTGCTTTCTTTGAGTTTATAAATCGATTTTCCATCCTTGCTCCAGAGGTCACAGAAGCCCAGTAAGAAGAACTCTTCTATTCACTTTTGATGCCATGGAGAATGTTTTGGCTTTATGTTCTCAAACATTTTCCACCCAACTAATCTGCTATATTGTTTCACCTTTGGGCAGCAACGATGAGAAGGCTGTTTGCCATAAGATTCTAGAAAAGATGGGGCTTAAAGGATATCAGGTACTTCAAATAATTATTTGCTCGTGTTCTTGTTTAAGTATCTTCAAATAATTATTTAACAACAACAACAACCATAATTCATGGGTTTTACATCATTAATATATAGCTTTTATTTTCCTTCAACTTTTTATGCTAGTAAGGATATTTTATGATCATTTAACATGCATATATGTATATATTTATGCTTCACTAACATTCATGACCAAAATCGTTTGATTGGCTGTCCATTTTGTAGATTGGAAAAACAAAGGTATTTCTAAGAGCGGGTCAGATGGCTGAACTAGATGCTCGAAGAGCTCAAGTTCTAAGTGTAGCTGCAAAAACTATCCAACGGCGTGTACGAACCTATCAGACTCGTAGACATTATCTTGCATTACGAAAGAAAACCATATACGTGCAGTCTCTGTGGAGAGGTGAAGTATTTTAAAAATGATAAACTGAATAGCCTAAATCATATGTTTGGATAGGTGCAATATTGTATGAACTTCCTTAAATAAAATTATGTCTCTCAGTTCTTTAGGAAATCTCGCTGCTTGATCAGTCTCCTTTCTTTTTACATATTTTTCAATTTCACACGCATAATATGTTCTATAGGAAGACTTGCATGCAAACTTTATCAGAACATGAGAAGGGAGGATGCTGCTGTGAAAATTCAGAAGCACGCACGCAGACATGGATCAAGGAAAGCCTACAGTAAACTCCATGCATCAGTGCTTACTTTGCAAACGGCTTTGAGGGCAATCGCTGCCCGTAAGGAGTTCACTTATAAGAAAAAGACTAAAGCTTCCACCATAATTCAGGTTATAGTTGATTCTTGTAGAATTAGGACTGTCGACTAAGGCCATAAGTATTCAATATTTAAATTTTCTCTACAAAATTTCAGGCTCGCTGGCGGTGCCACAGGGCTGCCTCATATTTTAAGAGGCTGAAGAAAGGTTCAATTGTGACACAATGCCGATGGAGGGGGCGTGTTGCCAGAAAAGAGCTTAGGAGCCTGAAAATGGTAAGCAATGCATCCAGCCAACATAACTCAAATCATTCAAGGAAAAACAACGGAAGAAAATAAAAGTCATCCTCTAATGACTAATCTGAAATTTGATTAAACTTTTCAGTAATTGGATTGACTAATCTGAAATTGGATTTAACTTTTCAATAATTGGATCCAAAAGCTTTATTTTCTGTCTTTATTTTCTAGTTGCTTTAATGTAAGACATGTTAGGTAGATGCACAATAAATCTTCTATGCAAACAACAAAAAAAAACATATCCCAATCACAGGAACTTGAACTGAAAGTCATCGCACAATTTTTTTTCATTCTTTTTGGCGGTTATATGGATGATCAAATTGTACCGATTAAGCTGCTCCTATACGACTCATTTTCTTATTCCTGTTTTTTACGTTTCTCGTTCTCTCAACTCTCGGTTGATATCTGTTTCCATGTGCTACAGGCTTCAAGAGAAACTGGTGCTCTTAAAGAAGCAAAGGATAAGCTTGAAAAACGAGTGGAGGAACTCACATGGCGCCTCCAACTAGAAAAAAGTTTAAGGGTGAGATATATGTTTTGCAGTCAGATAAAATATGGAGGATGTTATTGGTCTGATATTTTTCACAATCATGTGTTTTGTTATATTGCACAAATGGAGAATAAAAAAGAAAGCAGAATAAAAAAGAAAGCAGAATAAAAAATTAATCTATGGAAGTGACCAAGTATCCTTTATTTTGTAAGCCCTAAAGAAACTATATGGAATCCTGCAGACCAATCTAGAAGAATCCAAAGCACAAGAGATAGCAAAACTGCAGAATTCCCTGCAAGATCTGCAAAGCAAATCTGATGAAACCAATGCCATACTTGTAAAGGAGCGCGAGATTGCAAAGAAATCTATTGAAGAAGCACCTCCTGTTATTAAAGAGACTCAGGTTATTGTTGAAGACACGCAGAAGGTTGAGTCACTAACAGCAGAAGTTGAGAGTTTAAAGGTAAGAAAGCTTAGAATTAATACTAGACAGTTATGTCAAGATATTCACAATTAATGATAAACTGAAAACAGCACATCTAATGTCAATAACCAATCATCCTAAAAGCTTACATTGTTAGGAAGAGGCATGATAAAAAATTAATCAGACAGATTGCAGACTACAGTACCAAGGGATTATAAAATGATTAAATGTTTAAGCATATACCTTTTGATTGGTTTAGCTCAAGCTCACTGAGTAGTGTGATATCTTTTTAAGCATTTAGTGGTACGCTCAAGTTCTTGTAAGGTGTGTAGTGATCATCTTGTCTTATATGATATTGCCTTGGCTTTATCTGCTTACAGACCTCACTAGAGGCGGAGAAACATAAAGGTGATGATTTTGAAAGAAAATATACTGAAGCCCAAGCTTTAAGTGAAGAAAGGGGTCAAAAATTAGAAGACACAGAAAAGAAGGCTCGTCAGCTCCAAGAATCACTAACCAGGTAATATTTAAAAACGAGCCACAACCCCTCTATTTCTTTTATCTCGTGCTAACCAATGACGATCAATACTTAAAATGATGGATTGGAATGTAAGTGCAACTGATTCATGCTTTGGAATCTTTCAAACTTGAGTACCTAAAATCTTGTTCCAGATATTTGCATACTCGTGAGAAGTATGATAATGCTATTGGCTACCTGATCAAACATTATTTTTCTTTATATCACTCCTTCACTAAGTAGCAATGATAATCTCGATCACAACAATTGAGTTTATATCTATTTCTCTACTTAAAAAATAATATCATATCACTCATATCTACCCTTAACTCGGTGAGCGGTATGACCAAAATTTCACATTCTGATGATTAGGCTAGAAGAGAAGATTAGTAATTTAGAATCAGAGAACCAAGTTCTACGTCAACAAGCTGTTTCCATGGCACCAAATAAGTTCCTCTCAGGACGCTCCAGATCAATTATTCAGGTACTCCTTGGAATAAATGTTATATGCATGATAATATGAATGTTAAAGATGGTTTATAACATTTTCTTATCTCTGTTGATAGAGAGTTGACAGTGGACATATTGGAGCGGAAGCAAAGCCGCCACATATGGTAACAAAAATTATTTTGAATTATGGTTACTTGTATTGGATATGTTTATGGGGACTTGACTTTTATTTCACTTGAATTTTTTTTCAGGATATGCATAGCTCATCAATGAACCACAGGGAAGCCGCTGAGATGGAGGATAAACCACAGAAGTCACTGAATGAAAAACAACAAGAGAATCAAGAGTTGCTCATTAGATGTATTGCACAACATCTAGGCTTTGCTGGGAACAGACCAATTGCTGCCTGTATCATATACAAGTGCCTCTTGCATTGGAGATCATTTGAAGTTGAGCGTACCAGTGTGTTTGATCGTATAATTCAAACCATAGGCCATGCAATTGAGGTTTAAAATGCTCAACTTTCATGTGATAGTTTTTTTTTCTTCTCACACTCTTTTCTTAACAAATTTATTCACTAAATATTTTTTTGGACTTCAGACTCAGGAAAACAACAATGTCTTGGCTTATTGGTTATCCAATGCTTCTACACTTCTCTTGTTGCTCCAGCGCACACTTAAGGCGAGTGGTGCTGCTGGAATGGCCCCTCAGCGTCGCCGTTCTTCTTCAGCAACCCTGTTTGGGAGGATGACTCAAGTAAATATAACTTCTAACTTGAAACCCATTAATTCCTATTGAGAAATTTTACTTCCTCAGGCAAGTATAGTCTTTCACTCACCCTTATTACAGAGTTTCCGTGGAGCTCCAGCAGGAGTCAATCTTTCCATGATCAATGGTAGCAATAGTGGAGGAGTAGATACATTAAGACAGGTTGAGGCCAAGTACCCAGCTCTGCTTTTCAAACAGCAGCTAACAGCTTATGTGGAAAAGATCTATGGAATGATTCGTGATAACTTGAAGAAAGAAATTTCTCCCTTGCTTGGATTGTGCATCCAGGTACAACAATTTCTTCGTTTGAATGCTTTCATAAATTTGTAAAGCTTTTCATTTCCTACGTTGCCTTTCAAATTCAATGGTTTAACAAGTAACTGTTTGAATATAATGAGATAGGCACCAAGAACATCCAGAGCGAGCTTGGTTAAGGGATCATCACGTTCAGTTGCAAACACGGAAGCGCAAAAAGCCTTGATTGCTCACTGGCAGGGGATAGTCAAGAGCCTTGGGAACTTCTTAAATACTTTGAAAGAGAATAACGTTAGTGGAACCTCTGTTTCTGCATGAATTCCCTCTCTTTTTGGTGCTTTCTTATAACTACTTTTGCCTCTTTTTAATTTCAAGTATGAATAAATGTGATCTATTTTGATCATTAAAACAAGGAGGCCAATGTAAATTTGAGAGCAAGAAGGGAAGTTTGCATAATTTTGTTATACAATAGAGAGGTTTATATGTTTTATCTTCGTTCATTATTTTATTTGCGTTTTCTTTGTAACTTGTTATGTTTGCATTTACTACTTGTTGGTTGAGTTAAATATATGTTTTTAATTAATACCATTCGGCTTCATTTTGGCAGGTCCCCCCATTTTTGGTTCGCAAGGTGTTCACTCAAATTTTTTCTTTCATCAATGTCCAACTCTTTAATAGGTTTGTTTTATCCCACTTTTCATGTTTTGGGATTGTTTTCTGTTCTGCAAATCAAATTTACCGTCTTACATTTTCATTTTTCTTATAGTCTTCTCTTAAGAAGGGAGTGTTGCTCATTTAGTAACGGAGAATATGTGAAAGCTGGTTTGGCTGAATTGGAGCATTGGTGTTATAAAGCAACAGATGAGGTGCAATACTACACTACTATTAATTTTGCAGATCTTTCAATTATGTATAAATACATACTAACGCCCCACTCCGGCAAAAAAAAAATGCAGTATGCAGGTCCAGCCTGGGATGAGCTCAAACATATTAGGCAAGCTATTGGATTTCTGGTATCTATCTATCTATCTGCAATCTGCATGGTACTTATTCAAATGGACAGAGTAAACTATTAACAACTGATATTTCTTTCATTTATTTTAGGTCATACATCAAAAACCAAAGAAAACGTTGGATGAAATAAGTCATGACCTGTGTCCAGTAAGCGAAAGCAATCTTACTTTTTATCTAGCTTTCACTTTTCCAACTACCTACCATTGTCAGTTCCTTGTTCACAGGTCCTCAGTATACAGCAGCTATATCGAATTAGTACCATGTACTGGGATGACAAGTACGGCACACATAGTGTATCCCCTGATGTAAGTTTTCAAACTAAACCACTACTCAAACTACGTTTAAAACCATCTAATGCCAGAGCAGTAGGATAGCTTCATATCAAAGACGTGCAGAAAAAAATCTATGTTGAGCTTTGCCATATCAATGTTTTCATCTAGGTAATATCCAATATGCGAGTGTTGATGACTGAAGATTCAAATAATGCAGTTAGTAATTCTTTCCTGTTGGATGATGATTCAAGGTAAGTCTTCATCCATGTAAATACTAGTTGTTAAGGTTATCCTTGTTTTATAAACTCAAATTAAATTAATTCTTTCCTCTTTGCTACACATGCTTCCAGTTATTAAGATGTTTTATAAACTCACATTAAATTTATTCTTTCCTCTTTGTTACACATGCTACTAGTTGTTAAGAACTGAATGTATATTTGATTTTTCATTTGCAGTATTCCGTTTTCTGTTGATGACATATCAAAGTCAAAAGAACAGATAGATATATCTGATATAGAACCCCCACCATTAATTCGTGAGAACTCCGGCTTTAGTTTCTTGTTGCCACGCCCAGACTGACAGCTTTCTTTGCGGATTTGATCCACTGGTACTCTTATCTTTGTCCAGATATCAGCACAGCTCACATTCAGTTACATGTTATTATTCTTACCTTTGTCCAGATATCAGCTCAGCTCAGCTCACATTCAGTTACATGTTATTATTCTGTGAAATGATTTTGTTTTACATCAGAAAGAAGTTTGTATTTAATATAAATTTTATTTCTCAATAGCTTGAAAGAGATGACATAGTGCAGATTGTACGGTGCAGAAACTAGCTTTTGAAACGGGAGTAAAAACATATTGCCTTTGTCCATGAATTTTTACCATCTTTTCATTTGAGTTTCTCCCTCTAGGCACCTTGTTTTGCTTAGAATACAAGATTTTGTACCTAGGAATTTCACAAAATATACGTCAATGAACACAACATGTGTCAGCAAAAAACATTATTTAGCTGGACTTTTTAGATTTAACTATTCACTTCATTCTATTTCCATTACTTTGCCTCTGATATGACAATGAAACTCAGTTTTTGTATGGAATTAGGCCTCTCTAACATTATATGCATGAACATATGAAAGTTGTATTTCAAGTTCGAGTCATACTTACTAGGCATGGCAATGGGGCGGGTCGGGGACGGTTTTTACCTCCCCCAAACCCAAACCCGAATCCCCAATCAATCCCCGTTACCCGCCCCAAACCCAAACGGGGATGGGGAATTAAAACCCAAACCCGTCATTAACGGGTTCGGGTAGGGTTCGGTTATCCCCGCCCCGCCACCACGTATTTCGTAAAGTCAATTTTTTTTTAATAAAAATATTTACTTTTTCAAAAATCAAATTACATTATAAATAACAAAATAAAACAATCTCAAAAAATTTCATACATATATTTCAAATATTTAAAATAATAAATACAAATCAAATTATTAAAACATTAGCCACATATTTAATAATATAAATTATGAAATATAAATAATAATGTACATATTGAAATAAACGGGGCGGGTTCGGGGTGGATACTAATGTCCCCATTACCCGACCCATCCCCATGTTTTCTAATCGGGGAAAACCCAAACCCGAACCCAAACCCAATCAAAACGGATTTCCCCGTCAACTTCGGGGCGGGTTCGGGTGGGTACCCGTGGGTCTGGGTTTTATTGCCATGTCTAATACTTACAAGTGTCATTTAAAGAAGTAAAAAATATCAGTTTTATATTAGAAACAACCATTTCGAAACTTCTAAATGGTTTGGATACACCATTGTGCAACAAAACATTTCTATATTTATTTCTTTAATCAACATCTTAAAGACACTCGTTAGCATTTTCCTTCAAATTAGTTATGCTATTGTTTCACACTGAATCCAGGTTGAGTTCTAGAAAATTCACGATGAATGTACCAAAAAGAAATACACAATGTACTTGAAAATTTTAAACACCTGCTTGGCAACATAAAAGAAACTACCACCTCAAACACAATAAACATGGTTAGTGTGAGGGCCATCAGTTTCTAATGTATGAAGTGAAATTAGCTTCATAACATAAAACCAAACATATCAGGTAAGAAAAATGAGTTCGTATAATTATTTCCAGCTGCAATTCTTCTATGCAAATAAAACTTGGACAGAACAGTGATCGAAGGAGCAATATTTTTAGAGAACTTGATTAACAAGCAGCCTATTAGTATTAACAGTACATACCATTGATTCTATATAGCAAAATGAAGGTTAACTAACTAGACTTCTGCAACAGAACAAAGATACTAAAACTTTACTTTCACTTCCATTTATCTATCCTAATTGAAAACAAAATGGAAATTATCAACTGCATCTAGATATGAAAAAGACAAGCCTTTGAAGTAACATAGATCATGTTCCATTCTGTCCTGACACAGATGAAGAGTGTGGCCAAGCAGGCAGAAAGTAAGGAACAACTTTGCTAGATTCCCATGAAATGGAGGCTCCTCTCCCTTGATAATTAACCACTTCCGCAGTTTTGGTCTCCAAATCACACAGGAAAATGTTCCAGCCCACTCTAATAAACACAGATGTAGAATTCTGAGGAAGAAAAGACAATATCTGAGTCTCTTTAAAATACAAGCTAAAAGTTGGTATTTGCTTCCATATTGCTTTGAAATTCAATCTCCACCTCAGAATCCATTTGTACTTCAAATGAGTACAGTTGCAGTAAGTGGATGGACCGGCTCCCGGCTCTTTCTCAAGAACCCATATCTCCAAACCCAAGTTATTGCTCTGACCATACTGCAAAAGCCCATCCGACGACTCCCCAAGAACAGACTCCTCGTGCTCCTGCGATAACACACCCGCCGGTAATTTAACCAAAGCAACATTCCTATCTCCAAGACGTGGATCATAAATGACAAGTTTCCCCCAAATTGCAAGCCAATGTACAACTCCTCCAACCACCATACCAACAGTCCTCGGGACCAGCGCAAAAGATGTCGAACACATCAGAGTAGATTGCTTCCAATTACCCGTTTTCGACGAGTAAGTCTCAATCGACACCGTATTCCGTTCCCTAAGCTTAGATTCACATTTCGCACGAATCACTTTATAGCAAATATCACCCTCAAGATACTCCTCAACAATCAACGCCATACATAAAGTTTTATAAAACTGCTGAGGCACCGGAAGCTGATACCGTTGCTTCGCCATTGTATCATAAACATAATAAATCTTAGGATGCACACCAGAAAGTATAACACCATTAGCCGAATCAATAAAGTAACCAAGCTTTTTAAGCATTCCAGACCTCATAAAATCATCACCCTCTTTACAAGTCGACAAGAACGGAAGCGCGGGTTCCCACGAAGGGCGACAAACACCGTTTCTAGGTCTTCCAAGGTACAAAAAATTGCACACAAAAAACCCTAAATGTCGAAAATCTTGACCCCATTGAGCCAAATATCGACGGCGAAACGACGACGCGCAAACAACATAGAGCCATCTTTTGGATACAATGATTAATTTGGACAAAGTTGATGGTGGAACACGAAGTAGAATCTCATGCATGATATCATCACAGTTGAGTACATCGCGAACACTAGTATTATCAATATCATTAGGACTCGTTTTCTGTCTTTTTTTCTTACTCTTACCCATTTTCGATTGCTAGGTTAAGTTTATGCTAACTTCATCTTCAAATCAAAAAAGCTGAAAAAAAGCAGAAATGTATGTAAAATTGATTATCAACAAAATAAGCTTAGGTGAAAAAAAGAGAGAAATGAAAACCTGGAAAGTGGTGGTTGTGGTGGCTGCGTTTTCCGGCGAGTTGATTTCAGTGGGAAATGGTAGCTGCTGCATTTTGTTTTTGTTGTTTTGATTCGGTGGAGCTTTTGTACTGTGATTTTTTGTCCTTGTTTCGAGGTTTAAATGTTGTTTATTTGTGTCATTGTTCTTAATAGAAAAAAATATACTAATTAAGGAATGAATGTAAAGGTGGGTAAAACTCTCAACTAAGTGTTAATTTAATTACTTAATTTAGTTCAATTTCGAGAAAATTGAATGTAGAATGGATAGAAAGTATATGAGTTGGTTTTAATTGGATTTGAAAAAATATTTGAAAAAATTAATCTCTTGTAAAAAAATATTTGAAAAAATAACTTATTCACTACCATAAAGATGAATAACACATAACACAAAGATTTTTGAAAAGGTTAGAGTTAGAATAGTAATTAAAGTGACTTTGAGATTAAATCAAATTAAAATAGTATATCTTGTGAATAAATCCTTTAAGTTAATTCATAATAGATTTTTTTATTATTTATTATTTCTCCATATAAGATATGAAGTTGATTATGTGATTAAATCAAATTAAAATAGTATATCTTGCGTACAAATTCTTTATTCAATTCATTAATAGAAAAATCTTTTGTTTATTGTTTTTCCATGTAATGTGTGAAAAAAATTTCTTGAAATTTAATATTTGACATTAGCTTTTAGGATAATGTTGATATAAGTTATATTAACTTATGAATTAATTATTGTTAATTTAGGTGAATGAGTTGCGGAATGAATTTGCAGATAAATATTAAAAATTTTGTCCTAATTAGCATTAAATATCATTGTACGGGTGGAAATAAGTACGCTTCTAAGTCTAATTTATGATAAATTTAAAAGCTCTGAGTCTAGTCTATGGTCTATTATACGCTTTTTTTTTTGTCTCATCTAAAATCCTATTTAAAAGATTGTTTCTCATTAAGGTTTTCAATTAATTCATATTACTTAAGAAATCTTATAGGTCGACCAATATATACATATATAGGTCGGCCTATTTAGACTTTTTTAATATATATATATATATATATATATATATATATATATATATATATATATATATATATATATATATGAGGAGGGATCAAATTACACCCGAAGAGTTACACCACGAGTTACACTCGTTCAATAACTACATCTCGAATTAATATTTTTTAAATTCAACCGTTGGATTGAAACATAATATCATATAGATCATACCTATAAAGTTTGAGCTTAATCTATAATGATTTACTATGTCATTAAATCACATCAAAATTAACGTTATATGAAAGCTCATTTTAACGTTAATCTTTGGATATCTTGATGATATAGTAAATCATTATAGATTAAGCTCAAACTTTATAGGTATGATCTATATGATATTATGTTTCAATCCAACGGTTGAATTTAAAAAATATTAATTCGAGATGTAGTTTTTGAACGAGTGTAACTCGTGGTGTAACTCTTCGGGTGTAATTTGATCCCACCTCTATATATATATATATATATATATATATATATATATATATATATATATATATATATATATATATATATATATATATATATATATATATATATATATATATATATATATGTCGGCCTATTTACCTTTTTCTAATATATATGCATATATGGGCAATATATTTAAACAAGTTTTAATATATATGAAAATATAAGTCGGTCCTTTCTCCCTAATAATCAAGATTAGGAAATTAGGGATATTACATAGACGGTACACAAAGCAACCAATATGAAATTACAAAATCAACCAAACTATACAAACTTCAAAACAGCCTTTATGGCAAAGTTTGATGGGCGCAACGATCCCTGCAAACACATTGCCTTCATCAATACACAGGTGGGCGTCATAGGAGTGTTCGACTCCCTAAAGTGAAAATTAATATTAGGTTCTTTCAAAGAAACCACTCTCAGATGGTACATGGGTTTACCCCGTGCTTCCATCAATAACTATCATGAAATATTAAAGAAGCTAGTACACTAGTTCGTTGCCAATCGTCACAGGAAAATGTCCACCACAAACCTGTTTAACCTTCTTTGGGGACAGTCTTAATCAATGAGGGAATATCTTGCCCGCTTTAACAAGGTCACCATCAAGGTCATCCCTCTGAATCAAGAAATATTTACGGGGGCGTTCAAAAACGATCTCAAGGCGGGACAATTCAACGAGTCCCTCGCCCATAAGCCAATGTTTTTCGTTGATAGAAATGATCACCAGAGAAGAGTGCTACATGGAAAAGTGCTACATGAAGTGAAATGAAAGTAACTTTGAAAAGAAGATACTCAATATCAAGAAGTGTGTTCCCAACACCGAGGGCTCGCACCTCCTAAGGAGGAGAAACTACACCTAACCCATAAAAGACAAGACTGCGATCAAAATGATAGATAAGGAGAAAGATAACTTCACACATCTGAATACTCGTCATGAGTAAATTTGGCACGAGGTACTCCACTGCACTACATTCGTACGCCGCCTGGTCCTAAGGCAGACATGATGAGATTTGAACCAGAAAGATGGTGAAAGTTCCATAGAGTCAAAAGGCGCGACACTGTAGATTTCTACTAGGTCAAAAAGAAAATCGAGAGTCTAATACAAAAAGGGAACCTCAAGAAATATGTGAATGGTGACTTCTCCCATTCATCAGACAAGTCTAACTCGCGAGGGCGAGATGACGTTGGAAGCCCTAGGCCAACAAAGCCAAAAAGTCGCCTCATGGCGGGGTAGTAAAGTTGCATGCCACATACTCAACGTTATAACATGAGGATTCACTAGGGGCGAGAAAACCAGCTCCGCCCGAAGAAGATACGCTCACCAGATTCTGAGTGTAGAAAACCTACCAGAAGTCAAGACCAAACAGAAGCGTCAAAATCCTAGAACCATGATCGCCTTCTCGGAGAAAGATGCAGTTGGCATTCACACCCATAATGCCGACCACATGGTCATTACCGTCAAGTGTGAGGATTGGGAAATTATAATAGTTCTTGTTCATCATGGAAGCTCCTCAGACATACTATATTAGAAGGCGTTTGAAATACTTTGCCTCGACCCAAAAGATTTGAAGCTTTTTAGAGGATCATTGGTTGAATTCTGAGGAGAGCCCATAAAGGTAGAGGATACGTCACCTTGAGAATCACCTTTTTTTTGTTTCGTAAGAGGTTATGTTTCTATAAAAGGTTTTGTGTGAATAGGTAAAGGTGAATTCGAAAATACATTTCTGGACGAGCCTTAATTTTTTTGTTTTAATTGCTAATATGGGTTTATTCAGAAATGCATTTTCCGAACACACCCCATATTGTTAAAAAAAACTAACAGGGTTTTTTTTTAAAATACATCTTTGTATACTCCCTGATTTTACTAAATTAAAGATAGTGCATCCGGAAGTACATTTCCAAAATATCCTCTAAGATAGAATTGAGTTTCTAAGGTTCATATTAATCTAAAACTTGTATAAATATGAGTGTTACTATACTTGTTTGCACAAACACCCACAAAACACACATAAAATGCCTGCATATTTCGCTTTTGTCTACTTCAACGGAGAGAAGCATTCTCTTTAATTTAGGTTCACGGAGATCACCTGTCTAGTCAATATAAAATCAATACTAGAGAATCTATACCCAAACAATTGAAGAATTGTGAAACTTTGTTATTGTTCACCCGCAATTGACAACGGAGGAAAGATACATTTCAACAAGTTTCAACAGAATAGAGATGGAGACTTAACTATTATGTGGAGTACATTATACCGCTACGAAATTAAAGCTCCAGTCGATGTGGATGTGAAGATTGTGAGATCGGCCGAAGATATTCTAAAAATGTTGAAACGTCTTCAGCCATCACTTGATAATGAAATATAATGTTATATTTATATTGACGATTATCTATCTAATGTTCTACCTTTAATGTAATTGCAGTGACAATGTTTGAGGCTAATTTATGTTTTTTTTTCATAATTAGTGATGCTCAACAATTTTCAATCGTACATTTTTGTTTTTTTTGTTGAATTTTTTATATGTTTAAAAATATATTTCCATATTTAAGAGGCATTTTAGATTTTTCACGAGAGTGCGAGATACTCCCTCCATAAACAACATACATATTTAAGAGGCATTTTAGATTTTTCACGAGAATGCGAGATATTCCCTCCATAAACAAGTTTTGATCCATTATTCAATATATCTTAAAAAAACAAAATTTATTTATAATTTGTTACATAGGAGTTAAGTGAACTTAGCGTAGGAGAAGTAATCCCCAATTCAAAATTCACGAAGAAAAGTTTTGAATTTCATAATCCATATAATACTCATTCATAGAATATTTTTGTCAACTTTAAGATTTTGAGAGGTTAAGGGGTGGGAAAATAATTTTTGGCTTTATTTTTTTTGGAAAATGCTTATTAGTAAGAAAGTGGAAAAACAAGAAATGCAAAAATAAATCTCAACCGTCCATTATCACCACAACCCCATGATCCCTATTAAAAAGGAAATTAAATTTAAAACTAATTTAAAATTTACCACTAAAATAGTGACACATACTCATTCTTGCATTTCTTCTTCAAATTGCTTCGTACTAAATAGCACTACTCATTTTTTTTCTAAAGTAGTCTCTTATTTTATTTTTTTTATAGAAGTTCTAACAATATGATATAAACACAATCAAACATTCCTTTTCTTTCTTTCATTTTTGTTGTTTTTTTCTCAAAATATTTGCAGAAAGAAAGAAATGTGATGACCCGAGTTCCAACCCGAGATTCCACATAAAATGTCTTTACAATGAAACCACTAGTTTATGACAACAAGGACCACATGGAATTACTAGTTCAGGCTAGAAGTGCTGTCATTGCCATGGCTTAAGAAGTGCTGTCATTGCCATGGCTTAAGAAGTGCTGTCTGTCATTCATAGTTATAATTAAATGACAACTTGGCATGGCATTTGGTGCTGAGAACAAACTAATACAATAATAACTTGCACATCACAAAACTGATAGAATAAGAATAGCATCTAAAAAGGTGCACATGCACAGATCTGTAAGCTGCTAAGGCCAACTAGAGTTTGAAATTTGAAGGATGTCATGAGAGGTTAATCATGGAAAACTTGTTTTGCAAAATTTAATAACAATTAATATTACAACAATGCCAGATATACAAAAATTCATTTATATACATCTTCAACTAGAACAACAACACATATCTAGGCTGGAAGATGTAAAAGCTATGGTCTTACATCACTTCCTATTGTTACAAAAATCAACATAACAAAAACAAGCTCCTATTTGGAGCAATATCCCACTCATCAAGGCCTTTTAGAAATGACCTGATAGCAAGATGTTCTGAAGCATATGTCATGAAAGATGCCAAAATGATGCCCCCAACAACCATCAAACCTAACCTGTTACATTAGAATAATAAAATGTTGAGTGTAACTTCAAAAGAAATATCGAACAACAACGCAGTTTTCTTATCAAAACTACTTGCAACAAGTAAAGGCCAAGAGTCCATGGTAATGTGATTCTAGGAAAGATTCTACATTAGAACACAAATTACCTTAAAAACAAGGCAGTTATTCCAAAAAGACAAGGCAAAGATGGAGCACCAATGGCCAACAAGGCCATCCCTAAACCATAGTACCACGTAGCAACGTCACACGATGACATTTGTCGCTGATGACCTGAAAATACATTATAAAATTAATTTACTGAAAAAATTAAAATATAAAAGTAAAAAGCATCTCCGGGTCAAAATGAAAAGGAAACGTAAAACCACATTATAAGTTTTACTCTTGATAACATACGTTTTCCAGAATCGTAATCCAAAGACTCGGGAAGTGACGAGGATGCTGCCCGTGATGCCACGTATTTTCCCCACCGATAAATCAAATGGAGATAACCTCCAAATAATATAATAAATATTGTGAATGTCCATTCATACATCAAAAGCAAACCAGTCCATGGCAGCACTTGCCGGGGAACAATCAAGAGAGCTAGCCCAAGGGACACCACTGCAGTCGTTAAACAGACACATACAGAAATACCCCCCAGATAGGTAGGAACCTTGCACTGAGAACCATTTGAGAGCTGCTTGACACCAAAGAAACAAATTTAATATGATTCAAATGCATAAATAGAAGTATGCAAGTCCAACCGTAGGTTATGCATCCTCTTATTTGAAGCTATGACATGACAACATTGAGCAGGTCGTTTAATGATAATATTAGACAAATAGCTATAACTTCCTGTGCATGAAAAGAACGTGGAGCCCTCTACTAGTGATTTTGTGAGGCATTACACAAGGCATTGTGTTTGTCTCCCTCGTCAAGATCAAATGACTAGGTCATATAAAGGCCTCGAATGAGAGGATCCAAACCTCAAACCAAAAGACAATGAGAAAACCAACCTGGTGAATTGAATTGGTTGCTGATGTTGACATGCTTGTATATGCAATTGTTCCACTTGACCTAATCTTATAATAAAGGTGTCTGACTTGATCACAAAGCGAGCCTCTAAAAAATGAACCAAAGTACTCTCGATTCTGCAGAAAATACAGTGTTCCGAGATTTATTTGAAGCCCTGTGTGCTTAATTCTTGAGATTGGACAAGAATATCAACTAAAATGCATGAGAGCTTACCTTCATAAATGAATGATAGCAGCAGAATAGTAAAGCACAGAATGGTAGCAGAAAAAGAAATTTCACAAGAAAATAGTCATTAGGATTTTGGCCGCCTCTTGTCCCAGGAAGGGATTCCCCGAGCCGTTCCCTTACATCCTGAAGAGCCCCACCAAAGTAAGGAGAAATAAGTCAGCAAACTTTGTCACAAGATTCAACTGGGTAGACGTGATTACTTAGGCAGTGTTGCCTTGGCGATGAGGACCAGTTTTTACAACATTAATAACAGACCAAAAGAGGATAATTAATTGAACAAGTACCTGCCAGACATCAACAGGTTTCAAAAGCCAAGATGTCCACCAGTCCCAAGGCTTAAGAGGTCCCAGTGTATAGTGAATCACACGGAGCTCTTTTTCATCTACCATCCACTGGATAGGTCAGCATGTAAAGTTAGAAGAATGCTATATTTGGTATGCATGCAAGTGTAAGTATAAAATATTCTACAAAATAAACTCATTATTCGAGATTTGAAGAAGTAAGCATGCATGAAGGGTTGCAGCACCTAGACAGAAATCCAGGCTAGGTGCCCTATATAAGGCGATAAAACAAAAATCTCCACAAGAAATGATGCTACTAAATTTTTCATCAAATTCACACAGTACCACAAATAAATCCTTTAGAGATTATTGATATAGATGTCTTGAATCTCATATTTTATTCCAATGATCGCAAACATTATCGATCAATAGGACGACGACAACAACAAATCACATCTTATGAATTGAACAACACCAGTTTTAGTCATTAGGGAAATGTAAATGTGTGACTTTCTAAGACAAAATAGGCATTTATTCGATAAAGTGATCAAACCCAACACCATACATTCTACCTAAGCTGAACTCAAATAACCAGATAAAGTATAATGAAGCTTAAACATGGTCAAACATCCATCTCACCTCACTGACTCTAATTACATAAGTTAAGATGAAAGAACCATCTCCTCAGTACCAATATTTCGTACCTTGTTAGCAAGCATGTAAAGACCAACATCTGCATTATACAGTGTTGACAGTCTCTCCATTTCTGGAACAGGTCTGGATTTCAACACCTCCGGGGACAAATTTGGATCAAAAACATGTGCATTAGGAAATCCAGAGAAATAGGAATTGAGAAATCCCTGATCTCCTGTCAAAAGGGGGAAAAACAGAAGACACTAGTTAAAAAACCCTATCATGTCTAAATTCACATCTTCACCCAAATAAATTCAAAGAAACAAATTGCCCGAAAAATCCGCTCTACCTCCAGTGTAAGAAGCAGTAGTTTTTATTTTATCCACCATATCATTAAAAACAGTTTCAGACGGCTCGACAACCATAACTCCCGAATTCAACCTCTCGGAATGCTTCAAATTAGCACAAAATCTCCGACATTTGAAAAGATCATCAATATTTTTAACCACAATAGTATCCGCATCAAGGTAAACAACTGCAAATTCATATTTAATATTTAATCACATCACACAAACAACCAATAATCACATCACCCAAATAGCACAAAAGCTATATAAATAGTAACTAACAACCCAAAACAAAATTTTCAAAAAAAATCACCTTTTTTGTAATGGGTCATGTTAAATATTTTCAACTTAGTATAAACACCCCAAAATCGCTTCGGACGAACACGATTAGGGTTAGCAAGTAAAGTAATCTGCTCAATTATCCAGCCATCAGCCTATAGTATAAACACACCAACAAAACAAAAAAAAACCACAAATAAGTTAAAATTAGAAGGTATAATAACAAAACCTAGGTTAACCAAAAATAGAGATTCATAAGATAATGTTAAAAAAAAAAAATTAGAATTTTGAGAAATTGGCAGTATTGGGTGAGGAAAAAAGATTAGTTACAAGGAGAAGGTTTTTGGCGAAATCGGAAACACCATCGGAGACTAAAACAACCATGTCTTTATTGGATCGAGTGTTGCGAATTGATTTGCCGAGAACTCGAACGCCGAGTAAGAATTCATCACCGTATAAAAGAGTAACGTAAGCTTCATCGGTGGTTGTCTTGGTAGATCCTAAACAAGGTTGGAATTGAACACAAATAGTGAAGCATAAGAATAAGGAACACCAACAAGTGGTTGTAGTGTTGGGTTTCATTGAAGCTTGATTTGGATTTTGTTCCGTTGGAGTTTGAATTAAAGGAAGAGGGTTAGAGTTGAATTGAGTTTTGGAACTCTGATTTTCTCGCTGGTGGTCTTATGTGGCTGCGGCCTGCGGGAGTACAATACAAAGCTCTCTACTTCGTGTTGGAATAAAATGAGAAATGAACATTTTCGTTACTAGTACATCAAAAATTAATTTTTGAATGGAATTATTTTGTTAAAATGCTTATTATGACTTGTTAAGTGATTTATTTATTTTCTAATATATTGAAGTGAGTTCAAGAATAAAGCAAAAATTCTAGTTTTAAATTTAAACTATAATTACAATCTCTATAAACAAAAAAAAAAATAACAATGTCGAGATAGATATCGGTTAGGAGAGATTAGAGATTGATGAATTTTTAAAAAATTATTAAAATTTATTTTTGATCCTAGTAAAAAAATGGCATGTTTTAGTTCATATAAAATTATTATTCACGTAGTTTATTTTTTAATTATTATGTTGCAGACATGTTTAGAATGTTATAAAAAATTTTCGAAAAAAAACTCAAAATTTAATTTCTAAGTCGAAATTTTTATTACTTTTATAATTATCATATAAAATTTTAAAAATTCATATTTAATTCTTCTCATATTAAAAAATTCAAAAATTTAGTAAAAAAAGCCATATATTGGTATTCTAAACATGGAGTAAAGATCATCTTCATTTCTCAAAAGAAATGGAGATGTCCATTACTATAGTTTTAATGCATAAGGGAAAGATCATCTCCCTTAGAATACCAATATACGTTTTTCAAAAGAAGTGGAGATGTCCATTAAAAAATAGTAGGGACTAAAACTCATTTTTTTAATGTTCATGATAAAGGTATTTTAAGTGCGCAAGATTCTGACATTGAAGTGGTTCCATAGAATTTACACCTCTCTAACCATAGGCAATAAGAAGATTTAATACTTCTTGATTAAGCTCATTTCAGGTAAGGAATTTAAAACACAATTTAAATACTTTATACTCATTGACGTACTTACACAAGTTTTGGAGTGCTAACATTGTAGGTACACCCCCGCTCTGTCACACCGAAGGCTCTACTCCGCCGCAAGTTCTTTAACTCTTTATATGTCTGATTCTAGAGCGGAACAATGGTGCCATCTATGGGAATCGATATTTGATTTCTGCGTTTTCATCAAGAACAACTTGTTCTCAATCTGAAGAAAGTTTTCCACCGTAAACAAAATGAGCTCAGGAGGTAACTTATCCGAAAATGCTCAAGAAAACAGGTCCATCTCCTCACCTATTATCGTCAATCGATGCATTTTAAAGAGTCACAACATCCAACACACTGTCACCTCTCAATTGTTTCTTGCTGGATTTTTATTTTTTGCATGGAGTTCAATTCAGAACTCTGATTTTTCATTCCAGGCACTCAAAATTGACACAAAACATTTCTTACATCACATTTAAACATCAGTATCATATTATCACATCAATGTAACACCTTTAATCACTTATTTTCATAGCTTCATAAAATCATTATAACCTTCAACAACATCAACAATGACATAACATGGAAACAACTCGTACATTATATTTAGCACATATTGTAAGTAAAAGCCTATACTCACCAAGGAGTTTTCGATTCATGGCAAACATCATAAGTGAACAAACAACAAAAGCACAAGTGAGTGACTCAAGGAAAAGCAAGCATTGGCTATCCAAGACAATGTAGGTCGACATACCATGTGTCAAGGTCAACCTATAAAGCTCAAATTACTCAACATATGGTCTTGCATCAACTAGGCCGACCCAGTGCATCATTTGGTCGACTCAAATTAAGGCAAACAAAGAAGATACAAACATGCCACTGTTAGGTCGACCCACTCACCTTCCTAGGTCGACCTAAACTGAAGGGATTTACACATGTCACTGTTAGGTCGACCTACCCACACTCCTAGGTCGACCTAAACTGAAGAAAAGTCACAAAAATGCATTTCAACTGACTTTAGGTCGACCTAAACCTTCAACAGGTCGACCTAACTGGAAACAACTGACTTTAAGTCGACCTAAACCTTCAACAGGTCAACCTAACTGACTTTAGGTCGACCTAAACCTTCAGCAGGTCAACCTAACAGATTTTAGGCCAACCTAACAGGTCAACCTAACTGGGACAATTTCAACTCAATTAACTCTGCTTCTGTTAGGTCGACCTAAGCACTAAAGTAGGTTAACCTATTTGCTGAAAACTTCCCAAATTATGTGTTTACTCTGCTCCAACATACCAGCAACTATATATATCATTCCATGTTAATTATTCATTAACACCAACGACTGAAAAATACACAAAGGCTTCTCATCTTCGATCATCGACACAACTCCAACACAACTACACACAATCATTTTTGCATTGAGGGTTTGCGTTCAAGATCGATAACGTCCATGGAACGGAATTGAAGATTCCTAGTGGGTGAAGATTTGTGGGGTTTTTGGTGAATAAAATCTGAGGGTTTTGTCCTCCAAGATTGGTGAATTTTGGGGGTTTTTATCAAGAGGCTTCATCAAGGATCCAGCTGAGTGTGAAGATTGAAGAACAAGTGTTCAAGCAATTCAAGACACTGCAGAAAGGGATCAAAGTGACGCTCTTGGAAGACCTTGATCTGGCTCAAGATTAAGGGGGAAGAAGATTCAAAGGATCGACAAATTTGGTTTATTGTTTATCGCTTTGTTATCTTCTTTGTATAAACTGCTTTCAACATTAATGGAAGATTTCCCAATTTCAGTTTGGAATTGGGGGCAGACGTAGTCGTAGCGAGGACGATCGATGAACTGCCTAAACAAATATCGTGTTCTTGTCGCTTTTATCTTTTCATTTACGTTCTGTTCATATTTGGTTATAATTGCAAATTGATCAACGATTCGAGTGTTAAAATTGTGAATTAAAAACTTGTATAAACATCACAATTCATCACACATTGAATCACCATCAGTTTGATCATTATCACCAAGTGTTTGTGCTTTTGCTTCTTTCATTATTACTGCATTGCAAATCAAAGTTTATCAAATTGGAAGTTAATCGATTTTCTGTAGTGAAACATATTGATTCGATAACATATCATTTCATTGTTAATCTCAATTATTTTGTGGTTTTATCACATATACAACCCTTGCAATATCGGTCCGGAATAGACGTAAGTCGATTCAGAACCGCTTTCGCTTTAGTTCGAAATAATTCCGAAAAACTCTGAGAGATCTATTCACCCCCCTCTAGATCCTTAGGCCAACGTCTAACACATATTAGTACACGAATTTGATCATCAAATTCATCATATAACATCAATCCAACACAATTATACATATTTCATATACAACACGTACAATCCTATTGGAGGTTAAAGATTCCTCAATCCTACCCCTTATGCTTAAACACTCATTAAAGAATAAATCTCCCCCTTACCTAATTTTCCTAGCAAGAAATCTGAATCTGAATTGGTTTGAATGTACTCTCCCTTCAACTTCTAGTCTCTCTCTTGTCTCAAGTCTATTTCTCTCTTTTCCAAAGTTTCTACGTACTGAATAGAATTAAGGCTTTCTAAACTTATATTAACCTAATTATTCAACTCTCATTATTTCTACTTTTCTCCCCTTACTTATTCCTCTCTTACTCATTGTTCCCTTTATTTCTCTTAATTTTCAAATATGGCCCGAATTCTCTATTCCTCATTTTAATTAAATAAATCAAATAAACTACTATTATTTTAAGTATTAAAATAATTATAAATTAATTCCAATTTATTCTAACCACTTCTACTCTCTCCCAACACCCTCATCTCAAGATCACACACACCCAAGACTTCTATTTATTTAATTATTACTATCTAATAATTAAATAAAGCATTAAAATATCACAAATGATCAAAATAAAATAATTTAATAAAAATTGGGGTGTTACAATAACTCTCTCGTTCCTCATGGTATAGCATAAAAGCACCTTCAAATGTATTCTAGAAAGATCATTCTTAGCGAAATTGGATGTGATTGCTTTTACAGTCCACTTAAAGATAGCCTATCACGACAAAGAAGGAGTGTCAGTCAATATAACTGCAGATTTACGAGAAGCATGGAGAATTAGGAAGATTATCCACGAGAATATTCTAACATCGGTGTATCATGATAGATGGTGGGTTGATATAGAAGCTTAAAGTCCTTGAACAAATAAGGGTCTTTATTTGGTTCGTGTATCATGGTAGGATAATGACTAATGAGAGGAAAAATAAATTGCAACTAGGAGAGACTTTTTTTCAATAGTAATATTAAAGAGTGGGCGAATACTAATTTGGTTTAAATTTTGGTATTAGTGGTGATCCATTGTGGTCAGAACTTTGGACAATATTTTTGCCATGCACTTTGGATGTGGAGGAATAAGGAATAACATGATGAAAAATTTGTGAAGACATGGTACTATAGTTGCTATTGAGTATTTTTTTTTACATCAGAAATGTATGGTACTAAGATGGATTTACCTCAAGAGGATAAACAAATAAGGTGATTTCCTCCTTCTTAAGATTAGGTGAGATTGAACACAGACAAAGCTAGTAAAAATGACTTGATAACACAATATGATGGTCTTTTAAGAGATCGTACGGGTGAGTGGCTTGCATGCTACGCAAGATATTTGAGTTCTTGTAGTGCATATATTGTTGAACTTTCGAGTGTACTAGATGGATTAAGATTAGTAAAAGAGCTTGGGTCTCGAGATATTAAGCTTCATATAGATTCTAAAGTGGTTGTTCAAAACATTTTGGATTCTGGACAGGTATGTAATATTTTCTTTGTTCAGCCCTCTTTTCTTAAAAAAAAAAATTAAAATAAAATTAATTCCATTTAACAGCAATTAAAGATATTAAAATTATATTTAACACTTATACAAATATATAATTTATAATTATTAATTTAATTTTAAAAATAAGATATGAAATATTATTTTAAGCGTAAATATATCGTGTTGGGTTGCCAAATTGTTCTCTAAATAACAACATGAAATATTATTTTTGATAGTAATTTTGATGAAGTTAAAATATGTATTTAATTATATTTTGATTATGTTTAATGAATAACACAAGTGTTTTCTTTAAGCTTTAAGAGTGCATTTGAAAAAGTTAACTAAAATTTTAAAATTATAGGCAATTTCATTTTTAACTTAAAAAATGATTGTTAAGTTTTTGATCATTTTATAAAATTTAAAATTTTTTGATTGAACTTAAAATAGAAAACCAATTGACAATTTTTAAAAAAAAAATAGATTTGTTATAGATCTAAAGAAACATGAATGATGAAGAGTTAAGGTACTAGAAACTCTCGTAAAAGTTCAATGAAGATATTAAGAGTATGTTTGTTTGATTTTTATAAAAAAGAAATTGTATTTCTTTTTTTTTTTTTAAAAGGGTTAGTATCTTTTTTAATCTTTAAATTCATTTTGATATTTTAGTTTGAAAAAATATTATATAATCTCTTAACTCATCAAAACATATAATACTAACCCTTTTTCGTCTAATTAACTACAAAAAAATTCAAAAATCAATCAGTAAATTTGTCGCTAATTTGACGAAAAAGATTAATGTACCAATGTAAACCATCTCGGTAAATTTGTCGCTAATTTGACGAAAAAGATTAATGTACCAATGTAAACCATTTTTAAATTAAAGAACTAAAATGAATCTCGTGGTTAAAATAGGAGACTAAAAAAATGTATTAAACAAAAAAATTATAAATATTTTTAAAAATATTAAAAAATTAAATTCATTTTTTATAAAATAAAAGATTAATTTTGATATTTAATAACATAAATATATATTATTAAAGTTTAAAACTTAGTCAAAATCACATGATTTTTTCAGAAAAATATATTTCAAAAATAATTTTTATAAAAAACTATTTAACACAGTTTTAAATTTAAGTGTTTTTTAAAATTTTGATATCCAAAAATGATATAAAATAATAAAATACTTAAAACAACATTAAATTTTTTTTTATTTAAATCAAATTTTTATTTGATGTTTTTTTAAAATTATATGTAAACTTTTGTAACAAAAATATATAATATTGTAAAAATCATTTTTAATAAAACTGAAACCAAACAAAAATACCCTAATTCAGTAATTCTTATAGGCAGTGTTTAAATTTACTAATGTGCGCGAATTGAAAAAGTCTCATTGAATAACTTTCACATAGTAGAATGGTTAGAATGCACATATTGGATAGTTTTCAACACAACAAACCAAACACATCTGTCAACTTCTCTCTTTTTCCTCTTGTGTTCCCTACACTGTAGGGAAGGGATTCTCTCGATTATGATTTTCACCTGAGAGGGAGAAGTGTAAATCTGAACCTTTTAACATTTTCTCTCTCATTGACTATTGTAACTGGATGATTATTTCATGGAAGACAATCCCTTCCCCCTACATTGTATCAAGAGCCTGATACAGATTTGATAGGAATGTTTAATTCTGGAAACACCCCTATTGATAATCTATTTGCACAATTTTAAGCAAATGCCGCAACTTTTTAAAGAAGACAGCCTAGTACACAACTCATGACAATAATTTCTTTTGGGACAACAACGTTTTTCTAACATATTTCCCCCACTCCTGCGCACCCTTCCAATTTGCCTTTCCCTATGGAGTGTAATGTTCTTCACCATAAGGCTATGTTGGTAACAGTTAAACAAATTACCTGCATAAAATCTAACAAACAAGGGAAGAAGATCTAACGAATTGTCTACTTCAGAATGTAAATCATACACAATGATAGGATCCCACTCATTACTAACACCGGCATGGTTCTTCAATAGCTTCATCGGAATGTCACCAGTGCACTTGGCCGCAACAGTCTGCATGTTAGATTTCTTTGAGTAGCAGAAGGCAGAAAGGGGATTATTCACCCCTACCCAACTAAACTATAACTACCATAAAAACGAATCAAAATAATAACCTATACAAAAGCATAAACTATTTCCTATTTATTCCTATTTTTCTGTGATAGAGTTGCAGAGTCTTAATTTGTTGGGTCATTAATGTCTTGCCTAACACTGCACAACAGCTAGAGGAGCTACAATGTAAAGCCGTCTGGAGGAGGACCATTCTAAAGATTTTTTCGCCCTAATTGTGCTGCTAACTGATCAGCAGCTCCCATAGCACGAGATGCCGGACCAATGGAACCTTCATACCTGTGAAACTAAAGATAAGTATACAATGAAAAGTGAGAGGAAAATAAAGAATAAAGTGCATTTGCAGTCGATGATCAACGTGCTGAATTAGAAATATATGCTTACAGAGCAACCAAGATATATGCTGCTGTTTGCATAACAATTGCACCTTCCCCAGCAGGCTTTGAGGTGTTTATGCACCTTGCACTAAACCAGTTCTCGTGAATTGATGTAACCAAGTCTGCCATCCAAAATTAAGTTAGTAATGTTTTAAAAGAGAACTACAATGCACCACAGTAGTGAGCAGAGTTACACAATGCACACGCAAAAACCAGTGAGTCCAATGACATGCATATCAATATATCACACATGGAACAACATGCATCTACCTATCCATCTCAAATCCAGAACGTTATAAACTTTCAAACCTGTATGTGTGAACCTTCTTTCACAACCCCTCTACATAATATTGATCATAAGTTGTTTTGAACAAAACCCCAACCAATTCAAAAAACACGACTCACCATAAAATTTCTTAAGCCGCCCTCAAAAAGTAGATCCCCATAGAGAAATTACAACAACAATCAAGCCTTATCCCATTAAATAGGGTCGGCTACATGAATCAACTTTTGCCATAATGTTCTATTCATGACCATGCTTCTTTCCAAATCGTTAATCTCGAGATCTTTCTTAATAACTTCTCTTATAATCTTATTTCGTTACATACACCCATCTGGTTAAGCGTAGCCTAACTCTCCAAGAGTCCTGACTCATAAACATCTACACGAGGTAAAATCTTTAAAATAGACCTAATGTCCTTACAGCAGAGCTAAGCTGAAGCTTACATTGATTGGACCCAATATTGAAGATCTCAGTCTGGAGCTTATTCTGTCTGATGCAGTCTACAAAATGTCTCAATTCAATGATATTGACTTTTATTCCTTCTTGTTCAGCACTGCCAGCATTCCATGGTCCAATAGGTAAATCCAATGTATGAAAAAATAAGAAAAACAGAATCCAAATATGCAAAATAATCCTTCTTACATGGTAGATAACAGACGAGATGGTCCAGTGGGGTCATAATTAATCAGCAAAGCAGCTTTTAAAGGAAGACCTGGAATATGAACATCAGTCTACAAAATTCATTAAACAAATTTTCAAAACTATTACTGATGTCGCCGTGTCAATGTCGAAAAAGTTGCTGACCAGAACCAATGTTGATAGAAGCCCACTTATCCCAAGTTTTATGCACAAAAACCCAATCCATTGAACCTAATAAGAAATCAAATCGAATGCAAAAACCGTAAGAATTCAAAATGGAAATTCAATCCAAGACATAAATTCAAATGGTATTATTACCTCAGCAAATTGAGACAACAGTCTTACTGTTAAGCAGCGATCCAGAAACAAGAGAGGGCTTTTTTATTCTCCAAAATTATTTTTTCCAACACAAAATAAATCGGTATATATAGTACTACCTTTCTATCTTCTATTATTATATATATATTTTATTATTATTATTATTATTATTATTATTATTATTATTATTATTATTATTAATATTAAATATAAATATAGTCATTTTTACTTTTAGTTCTTAAAAAAAAATTAAAGATTGATTTCTATAAATTTTTCAATCCATATTATTAGTCCCAACGTTAAATTTCACTAAGGCTCTGTTTGGTAAAACTAACTGATAGCTGGTAGCTTATAGCTGGTGACTGATAGCTGATAAGTTAACATGAGTGTTTGGTAAATTAGGTGTTTCATTAGCAGATAGATACAAAATGACATAAAAGAACATTTTAATTAATAAGGATAATAATATATTTTGTTAAAATAAAAAGGATACAAATGGAAGAAAAAGTCACAAGTTAAAAGTTACAAGCTCAAAAGCTACTTCAAATAGCTTTTGAAAGAAAAACTAAAAGAGAGTTGCCAAACAGAACTTTTTCGTTAATGTGAGCTGAAAAGCTAAAAACTTTTTTTGGGGTGTTACCAAACAGACTCTAAAAATATCTCCAACAGCAGTTTTTTGAAAACTTATCCAGAGTAGCAAGCGTATAGTTAATATTTAATATTGAGAGCCATTGGAGTTGGCCACTTTGGCCAACCGTTGCTTCACAATGCAATGATGATAAAAGTAGTTTTTTATTAAATTAAAATAATAATAAATCTTAAAATGGGCTAGTTTTTTTAAAAAAATTAACACTTTATTTGAATAAAATATTAATATATGAGATAAAATTGTGGGACCCAGTATTAGTTATTTAGAGTTGCACAGATGGAGTTAAAATTAGATGAATTACTTTAAGATGTTGTGTCTTAATGAGTCCCACAAAGAATCCAAAAATAAATTACACCATTGGAGATGCTCTAACGGGAGATGACGTGGCTAGACAATTGGAATAATTTTTTTTAATTAAGTTTTAACAGTGTACACGTGGGTTTAATTGCTTGGTAAACATTTTATTACCATCTCACTGAATCTGAATTCTGAACCCCCAAACGAAAACCCTACAAACTCAAATGTGCAACATCAACACAATCGCGTCTACTTAGTTCTTCACCATCGAAACTGAAAGTTGTGGTCCCTGATTCCTAAAGCGTCTACAAAAGTTGTGGTCTCAGGTTAGTCCCACTTCCAACTCTTAATATCCATTTGATATAAAACAATATCATGATTGATGGCATAAAAAACAAGGAGTCTGATTGCCCCTAGCCTTGCAACTGGTGCAAAGGTTTAAGAGAAATATATACCTTCCTGCTAACTATAGCCTTGGGCTACCAGTCTAGCTTTGTTTCTTACCACATCTTCTTACTCATTTAATTTGTTTCTGAATATCTACTGTCTTCCAATAATGTTTCTCTTATTTGGTTTAGAGACCATATCCCAAACATCATTTCTCTATAATTGATTTAGTTCTTTCTGCATAGCCACAATCCACCCATCATCTGACAAAGCTTCATCAACTGAAGTTGACTCAATCAAGGAGATAAACCCTATCATGGAATTTTCATTTTTGAGCATTCTCCATTATAACTCATACTTTCTCCTTTGATCTTACTCACTCCATATATCATAGAAGCAACTTTAGTTCTTTCAAGACCTGTTGTAATAAAACTTTGAAAAGTCATCTCGTGCTCACTTATTGATTTATTAGAAGCTTTATCTAAGAGAGCCTTATGATCTTTTTCAAGAGATTCAAATTTGTCTTGAGACAATTTTAATTCTTCTTTTAAAAGATCATGATCTCTCTTTAAGACTTTCTTGTGTCTTGATTTATCTTTGCAATGACTCATGAGATCTTGAGTGAAAGTAAAAAGATCAAAACAAGAAAAGTTAGAAAATATCTTATCTTCTTCGCCAGATTTCGAACCTGGGCAGGATTCTGATTCTTCATCAGATGATGTGAGAGCCATCAATGCCAGATTTGCTTTTCCTTCATCTTTGCCAGAACTTTCTTCATTACCAAGTTCATCACATGTTTCCATGAGACTTTTCTTGAATTTGTTTCTGAAGTTATGCTTCTGAAAGCTTCCTTTATTCGATTTGTCCTTTTGTAGATAAGGACAATTTGCTCTAAAGTGACCAGATTTGTTACAGTTGTAACAAATCTTTTGGTTATCTTCTTTGTCTCTGGAACTAGAGCCTCTGAAGCCATTGTTTCTACTAGAAAATCTCATGTTCCTTTTATCCAGTTATTGAAACCTTGTTATGATAAAGGCCATTTCTTCATCATTAGAGTTATCATCGGAAACTCCTTCATTAGAAGCTTATTCTGATTTGCTGAATTTTGTAGATCTGTGAACTTTACCACCAGACTGCTCAGAAGCAGACTTTAAAGCTAGTGATTTGGACACTTTCCCAGACTCATCTCCATTGAGTTTCATTTTATGGCTTTCAAGGCTTAGAGAGTATCCAGGTCTTTAACCTCCTGGATAGTTGTAACATTAGGTCTGAATCTCATAGGAAGACTTCACATAATCTTCTTGACATGATCTTCAGATGTATAACTCTTGTTCAAAACTTGGATACCTGATACAAGAAATTGAAGCCTAAAGAACATGGTTTCAATGTCTTCATCATCCCTGACTTTAAAGAGTTCATACTAGTGAACCAAAAGGCTAGGCTTATCCTTTTTCACCTACTGGTTACCTTCATAGGTAGCCTATAATTATTCAAAGATAGTCTTAACAGTTGACTTATTTATTATTTTTATGTACTTAGAGTGAGGTAGTGCATCAACAATAATAACTCTTACTCTGTGGTATTTTCTACACACTTTGTTTTGAGTTGGTGTGAGAACTTTTCTATTTGCAACCATTCCTACACCATCTACTTAAGTATTAATACCATCCTCAAGGATGTCCCATAACTCATCATCAATCCCAATGATGTAAGTGTACATTTTGCTCTTCCATCATTCAAAGTGAGTAGAATCACCATTGGTATATTTTTGGGAACAATAGTAACTTCAAATGGTATCGATTTTATAATTTGGAGACCGGAAAAATTATGGTTAGCAGGGATGTGAAGTTTGATGAGTTCTTTAAATGGAATTGGGAAAAAAATCAAACTGAAGGTTCAAGTAAGGTATTTCCTGTGAAAGATAGTTTGAAAGATCAAAATTCTAAAGATGAAGGAGAAAATTATGATTGTAATGCTGACCAACCTGAGGTACTAAAACCTTGGATGATATTTATGTCATGTGCAATATAGCTCTACATTAGAGCCTACACGGTATGTTGAAGTTGCTAATATTGAGGGATGGAAAGTTGCCATGTCAGAGGAGATGAAGATGATTGAGGAAAATCAAACATGGCAGCTTGTAGACAAACCAAAAAATCAAAAGATTATTGGTGTTAAGTGGATTTATAGAACAAAACTCAATGATGATGGTTATATAAATAAGCTTAAGGTCATATTGGTGGGAAAAGGTTATTTTCAACAACATGGTGTTGATTTTTCCGACACTTTTGCACCTGTTGTAGAACATGAAACAATTAGGTTGTTGGTTGCCTTAGTAGCAAAATTGAGATGGAAAATCTATCATTTCTATGTTAAATATGCTTTTTTGAATGGGTTGCTTGATGAGGACATTTATGTCGGCTAACCTGAAGGTTTTAAGATTGGAGGTATAGGGTTTGTTTGGTAAAAATAATGGTTGACTGATAAACTAGTTGATAACTTATATATGATGTCCAAAGTTATAATGAAACCAGAGCCATAATGACCAAAGTTATTTCCAAAGGAAAGTTTGAATAATTGAGATTAACGTTTTGAGTATTAAAGAAAAATATCAAGAAGAAGTGTTAGAAATTGATATTTTTCTAACATTAATTATTATTATTATTTTATTTTTTTGGTTTATTACCACCGGTATAGTCCGATTCGGGGGATCAGTTATGATATCTAGTGGATCCAGCCCCCTCTCAATCGCAGTCAACCCCCTCCCAATCGCAGTCAGCCTCTGGTTCTTCACACCAAATCCAGTGTCAATCACCACTAAACAAACGAACAATCAATTATTTTACTTGGTGTGTTACTTTACTTGTTATTACGATAATTATTAGTTTTTACTTGTTAAGATAGTAGAGTAGACTGATTTTCGGTTTATTTCGGCTGTGAGTTGCTATTCTGCACTATTTTCTGCTAATTATATCAGAGTTTTAGTTTCCAGCTTCATTATGTTGCTGGAATATTTTGGAGCTGATCTACCTTGGAGGCAAAGACTTTCAGGCTGTTTGGTTTGAGACACTAGAATTCATTGGGCATATTTGGTGGTGAATTACAGTGGGGTGGAGTTTATGGAACTGATGTGAATTTCACTTGTTTTAATATAGGAGTGCAATTCTCTGTTTTGTAATATAGGCTTTATGCACTTTCCTGTATCTTTTGTTTTTTGTACTGGTGTGAACTTTGTACCATTTAGACTTGGTATGGCTTATGTCTTGTCTCTTTTATTTAGTTATTATCTTTTGCTTTTAAAAAAAAAAAAAAAGTAAACTTACTGTTTAGCTCCGTATATTTGTAATGTATTTTTAAGCTTTAATGCAACAAAGTATCAAAACTTCTCTTATTTTTTTTGACAAATAAAAAACTCCTCTTGTTTCTTACCTGATTAATAAACATGAATGAAGAAACACATATCAGAAAAAAATGTAAATAAATTGAAATGAAAAGAATTACATTATGTATAGGTAAACAAAAAAGAAAACCAGTTAGGTTTAACTCATTCAATTGATTGAATGCCAATATACACAAAAATAAAAAAAAATAAAAACAAAAGTAAGAGAAAAAAACAAAAGAGAAAAAAAGAATGACATGAGATCTACTCTCATTTCTACTCGATCCGAGAAGACGCATATCATGCATAGTTTCATCCTTCTTCTGCTTATACATGTATCATATCATGATTCATCAACATGCAAATAACCTCAATTACATACAGCAGAACAATTCAAAACAAGTCTCCAACACAATCCATCATCCACCAACAACAATCAATAATTAATATGATATTTAACATTGGAATGATTCATTTATAATTAGTTAGTGAAATTAATCATATAAACGATTCATCATAAGTTAGCTCAGAGTTTGAGGTTAGACCGACTTTATCGCGCTTCTTTTTCCGGTTACTTCCTCCACAAGATATCGAAAACTCACACCCAAACGCCTTCCCAAAACACGAAAACTTCCCTTTCTGACTCACCGGCGGCCGTCCCGGTGTCTTCCCAATCCGCCTCGGCGTTTGCTTCGCCACCATTTTCTTCTTAATCTCCTCATCCAATTCGTCGCATTCTTCCTTATTATACATCGGCGTCAACTCATTTCGCCACCTCTCAATCTTCGTATTCATCCCTTCCGTACAATTACTCTCCGACCATTCATCAACCACCGGTCTTTCCCTCTCCCTCTCCACAGTCTTCATCCTCCCCGCCGGTAATGGATACAATCCCTTGGCTATCGCGGCCGCAACAACCGATGGTGAAGGTCCGACATCCGAACACAACGACTCCTCGTTTCCACCTTTTCTCTGTACCACCGTGCTCACTTCAGATTCCTCATAACCGTTATAACCGTTTTTCCCGGCGGCACCGTAATACGAATATTCGTTAACCGTCGAATCGTTTTTCTCGCTCTGGCAACGTTGAAGAGTTAACATCTTCGAATCCGTGGCTGAATTATTATCACAATTGTTAATCATCTTCTTCTTGTTCGGATTCAAATCCATCAGATCCCATAATCCAACCGCCGAAGTGCTCAACTCCGAGTACAACGGCATACTCCTCATCGTGCTATCAAGCAACGAAACGCCGATGTTAAGAATCCCTTGCGGACGACCGGAAGGTCTACGAATCTGCAAAGCCACGAAACGAAGCTTAGGTTTCCGGTTACCGGAGCGAGTTCCCGGCGGGATGAGATTGCTTACGAGAACAGCGACGGTTCCGACGAGGACATCACGGAGCCACGCGGAAGAGTAGATCTCGATCATGATAACAGAATTTTCCGATCCGAGAAACTCATCGTCGACGCGGAAAACGAATTTCTCGTTCCACGTGGGATCGGTGTGGCCCGTTTGATCAATCTGTGTGGCTAGTTTTCGTTCGGGATTTAGCCATGCGACTGCATAGGCTTTCATAGACTTGGAAACAGGAGATAAATCCTGTGCTGAGATCATGTTAATTTCTAATAGTTGATATGGTGAGGAATATGATAAGGACGACATCGTTTTGATTAATTTTTTGACGTACGATATTGCGGGGGTTTGTGGTTAGGCCGGTACGGTGGTGGTGTGGTGGTTGGCCACTAACCCGCCGCCGTAAGCGTCAAATTATTGAATGTGTCTTTCTCGATCGATTTCTTTGATTTTCTATTTTTCTACGATCTACAATTTTGAAAAATGATTTTTGATTATTATTTATTATATTTTGGAATTGGAATGTAACAAGAATGAACGGCATTGGAAATGTTAGGTTTTTTATTTTTGGGTTATAACCGCGAGCCATGCGTCATGATTTCAACACAGAACGTTAAATGGTTATGTATGTTATTGTCACGTTTTTTTTTTATAACAAATGATAAACTTTAAACAATATAACAGAGTCTTTGTTTTTTGATGGGTTGGGAAAAACAAACATAACAAGAGAATGATCTTTTGAAAGTTTGGTTTATATTGATTTTAATAAACCATTCACTATGCTACGGTTTTAGGTCTTAACAATATGTTTTGAAATTAATTGCATCTAATCTAATCAAATGTAGTTGTGATTGAGCTTTGGTTAAGACACGGCTAATGACATGAACAAATCAACTAATCAAGTGAACAACATGTATTTGTTTAACGCATGGTTATAATTAGGTTTATAAGTTAGTGCGGAAAATTATCCAATAAAAAATTTTAAAATATTAATTTTCTATTTGTCTCTTCAATCATTTTTTTTAAAATGATAAATAATAAAGCACCAATAACTAAAATAAAAGAAAAAAATTTATAAAAATAAAAAGAATAAATTAAAATGGATGATGTTCCTGCGAGAAACAAAAGTTTCGTGATGGGTAGATATGAATTATCTGATATAGTGGTGTTGGTCTTCAGAATGATGGAGCGAAAGTGTGTTTACAAAGTTAACGCCCCAACGTTCAAGTCAATGAAGTCAAAGAGATGTAACCATTCAATAGTGAATGAAATTATACTTGTCATGGCATATGTAGTCAAGCTTATATATTTTGGCACGATGAAGAATGCGGGAGACCATTGAATTGTATCCAACGGATGATGATAACAAACAGTCCACATCAGGCGTGCAACCTTCTGGCGAGGGTCCACACTTGTTCATCGTTCTCCTTCGATGATATTCTAGATTAAACTTTTGGTATTTAGGCGTTTGGTCAGCCCAAAACAATAGCCCTCAAATCCTTTATGCCATATATAAAGCTAGGATTATGGTGGAAGTTTTGGTACCGATCTCAAGACAAATCCTCTTCATCGTTAGGATATGCTCGGGCCGGTCCCCGTCTTAGAAACGACGCCAGAGATATGTTGAGTAGGAGCAGGCTTATTTTGTAATTGAAATGTTTTGCACCACATGGCCCTAGGTCCTACAGTAGGGGAGCGGTTATGTTGTTATGGCGTCGAGGCTAATATTGAGTTGTTGATCACACCTTTTGATCATCAAGTTTTTAGCAATGTTGTAGGGGACTGTCAATTAATTTCAACAAGGAAAATTTCCTGTCTTGATTGTCATTTTTATTTCATTTTTTTAATTTTTGTTTTATCTATTTGTTATTTTTTACTTAATATTATTTTCTGATATTATTTAGTTTTGTTACTTTGTGCATTGCTATTGAGGTATTTTCTAGTTGATAATGTGAGGTTCACAATCCAATTTACTACTAATTGATTCAGAGATTAAGAAGACGACGATGGCAAATTAGAAAGCAGTTAAGCAACAAGGTTAGCTAGAGAGAAACTAAAAGAAAAGCATACACCATCATCTTTGGATAACGAGATTAAACGCAAGGAAATAAAATAGGAATGACCCATCACAACCACCAAGAAGGACTATGGGAGAGTGCTGCAAGAGAATAAATGGTGGACAAATATCTCTCGAGTTCCAAACGAAAAACCTATTGCTTTTGACATTAAAAATATTATTCTTGCAGGTCTAAGAGACAATCAAACTGATGGAAGTGCAATTAGAGATCCATGAGAGCATTTGACCCATTTTTACGAGACGTGTTCTATGTGAAAACCATAGGGAGTGGCTATTAGTTACATCAAGCTTAGATTGTTTAGGTTTTCTTTAACTAGAAGATCAAAAGACTGACTATAATTTTTACCAAGTGCAACCATTCAAACATGGATTTAGTTAGAGGACAAGATTTTGGATATATTTTTTTTACCAACTGTTATACCCCAAAATTTGCCCACTTCTTTTTTCAGGAAAGTTTCAATATGAAAATTAAGAGTCTCATATAAACATGGATTTTTTCAAAATATCCTGACATATGAAGAACTTGGTTTTCAGAATTTTTCTTACACAGTAACTTGGCTTACAGTGGAATTTATTCTTACGCAAACGCCAAATACTGTTCTTTATTACTTCACACATGCTATTTATTTATTTACAGATAAATAGTACTGACACAATTGGTACAGAGTTAAATCTTTTTGCAGGCGCAGAATCAGGAAACTCAGACTGTACTGGTAACAGTATATATTAGTTATTTATTATGTCTGTGTTTTTAACAAGTCATGTAAATAACTTTAATTTTTCAAACATAAAACAAAAACAACAAAAAAAAAGAAAATTAACTTTGACTGTTGATTTTTCACTTTAACTGCTGCTTCAGTACACGAACAGTCAGTTGACAGCCAGACTGCAGACAGTACAATTCTCAGTGATTTGTACAATCAATCAAATCAATCATTCACAATTCAAATTTCCAAGATTTTTGTGTTAGAAGTCTTCTGAATATCACATGATTAGCAGAAACTCAACACTGCACAAAAATCAGGTACGCTTAACTGCCTCCTATACAGACAGTCCCTAATCAGGGTTTTTCTTGTTTTAACAGGAGCAACAAGTTTTGAGAGCTCAAATGGATTTCATATACATCCATACATCTCAAAGTACCATCATACAAATTTTCAAACTTCAATTCACTCAGACGCACCGTCAGCAGCTCAAACAGTCAACAAACGACCCGTTTGACCAAAAAAGTCAACTGACAGTCAAAAATGAAATTTTTTGTCAAAATCCATATTTTGTCAAAGGATTCAACATTTGATCATTGGATGATCACAATTCATCAAGGAAAGATCAAAAATCAACAAAACCCTAAGATTCAAAATTAGGGTTTTTGCCTGAAAAGTCAACTCAACTTTGACTGATCATAACTCTCTCATCCTTCATCCAAAAAATGTCAACCAAAGCTCATTTTGAAGGAAATTCAATTATCTTTCAAATGCAATTGATCCCATGGTCATAGCATTCACCATTTGAAAAATATGGCCAAAGACATTACAGGTCATTTTCAAAGTCAACAAAAAGACACTTTTTTCAAAAGGACACACAAGGAGAACCAAAAATCATTTTGACATGAGACCAAAGACATTGGTTAGAGGACTCTTTGAGGTTTCCAAAAAGTGCAAGATCTCCTTCATATGACAAAAATTGAAGGATTTACACCTTGTTGAAGTTGGCTAAATTTTGGGAAAATGCATGAAATCAACATTGCTCAAAAATGTTTTTTTTCCAAAAGATGCCAAGTTTTTGTGGTCCAAACATCTTTGCCATGTTACTATGGGCCTCCCACGACCAAGACAAAGCCCACATCTATATTATCCATTTTTGACATAATTTTATCTTATTTTAAGATTAAAATTAAAGGAAAATTGCATGGATAATTGGTGGCTTGATCTCCAAGCATAACTCACCTCCAAAGTCTTCATTTTTCTGCAGAAGATTGATGCCCAAGGCAAGAGCATTGAATAGAAGAAGACTTGGTCAACAATTCAAAGATTTTTAATATTTTAAAAATCAAATTTTCAACAAGAGCAATCAAAGCTTCTTGCTTCACTTCCAAGCAGCCTTTGGCTTATAAATAAGCTATTCTACTTCAGCAACAAGAGGACACGAATTGAGGGCAAGAGCATAGCTATCATTATCATAAAATTCTCCAAAAAATACATACACTTTGTAATTTTCAAATTCTATATTCCAAGCAATATTAATACAAACAAAGCTTTCCAATCATCTTCTCAAATCATATAGAGTAAGATTGAACTCCTAACATAGTCCCATGAGAGTCGTATAGTGAGCATAGTGTTCTTCATGTACATATGCACTTGACTTTCGTTTTCTTATATGCAATCAATTTCCATGTAAACTAACCATCCTAATATGTTCATAAGGTCCTATAGGAGTGATCTGGGCTTTAACATGAAAGTTACCACGTGAGAATCACCTCATGCCATTAACAAGTGCATATGAGTGTTCATACTTTAAACTCTTCGAACCCATGGCTACAGGCCTCAAACAAAGAAACTGACACCACCAATGAACTCAGGACATCATGTTTAGTGGATCTGGGTTGCCTTCTTTTGCTACTAATGCTTATCTTTGCAGGTTGATGAAGCTATTCAAAAGTTGCATTTTATCGTAAAAATAGGGGAGGTTTAAAACCCCCGCTATTTGTATATAAAAACGTGAGGTCTGGAGGTTGAAGACGACCACGCGTCCCAGCGTGGTTCGTCAGTCAACCGGTCGTTGTCCACGCAAGAAAGAGGTGGGGCCAGTCTGACTCTGGTCTCCCCACCAATTCAATACATGCAATCCCATCATTACATCATGTGTCTTGCAATCTGAGCCCTTGATCTCATTCAATATTCCAATCCAACGCATCACAACATGCAGCACACCATGGAACCTCAGCTCCTCACCACACAGGATTAGTATCCTTTCATATTTTCTATTTTTATTTTATTTTTATTGCAAAATTATTTAAAAATAGTTTTAAAATCCAAAAAAATTCACAAAAAATATTTTAGACTTCTAAAAATATATATTATTTTCTGAAATAAAAATATTTTACTTTTCTCCATAATTTCAATATTTTATATAATTAATTAGTATATGTTTATATATTTACTTTTTAATTATTCTAACCAATCAAAAAAATCATAAAAAAAATTGTTCTTTGTGTTAAATATTGTTTATATATCATAAACTAATTTTGTACATATTTAGGATAATTTTATCATTAAGTTTTAATTATTTGTGTAATTATTTATATAATTATGTTTTAATTAACTTAAAAAATCCAAAAACAATTTCAAAAATTCCAAAAAAATTAGTTTTGTTCTAAAATCAATTAACAAACATTTTGTACATATTTTTAAACTTATTTGCTAGGTTTAATCATATTTCCATCTTTTCTTTATTTTAAATTAATTAATAATGCATTAATTATATTTAAAATAAATCACAAAAATACAAAAATATGCCTTTTATTTCTTGCAATTTAAAATTCCTAGATAAATGTATAGGATGTCAAATTCATGTAAATAGGCTAGTTTACATTTCCCGCACAATCGATGTAATAGCGTAGATTTACTTTCTGCACTTTACATTTCCGCATTTTAATTTCCAGCACCCATATAAACTGCGTGTATGTCAAAGATAAAACTGAACCGTCAGATCACTAACTTCAAAGATAAATATCTGAATTCAATCACAATCACATTTGCACCTCCTAGGGTAACCCCTTTTCACTCTTTTCAAAATCAAAGTTACATTTCTACTGTTTCGAGTACAAAATCGAACCTTTTGTTTATATCCGACGAATGGATAGATTTTTAAAGGGAACAAGGATAAAGACCTCCTAACTCAGGGTAGACCTCCTAGTTTGCTTGCTCAAAATCAAAACAAACAAAATTCTCATACACTGTTGTTTTTTTAAAACGAATTTTCCAAAAGACAATATTTTGTATACATCCAAACACGGATCATTACAAAATTAACGATCTTTTCAAAACATCTTTCGAAAGATAAACAAGCATTTGTATATATCCGCACAAGGATCATTACAAATTCTATTTGCAAAGGTATTTCAAAAACACAGGTAAAGCATTCCGAATCAATTGAAAAGTAAAGCAAATGAGCTAAGCAAACTAAAGAGCCCATGGATAACCATGGATACAAAGGGTGCTAACACCTTCCCTTTGTATAACCTACCCCCTTACCCAGAATCTCTCAAAGGTCTTTTTTCTGTTTCTTTTATAAACCTTTCCTTCATTGGATAAAATAAAAGGTCGGTGGCGACTCTGTAAACTTTTTCAAAAGAGACGCGAAAGCGTCCGATCGACAAAAAAGAGTCAGTTCACGTATCCCACCCACGGAGGGGTATGGCCCGAAAGGACGGTCCACAGAACTGGCGACTCTGCTGGGGAATACAAATTCAAAATGTTTTCAAAAGGGGTTACCTTTAGAGTATAGATCATTTCGATGTTTTCAATTGTTTGATCTGATTGCTTTACTTTTCACAGGTTTGCTTGGGTACTTTGCTTGTGTGAAAGATTCTAACCCGAATCTCGAGATACCTTAAGTATATGACAATAGACCAAGGAAACTGTACGGCATGTACCGATACGGTTGATCTGGTAGTCATCGTTAGTGTGATACTTTGGTTTATACTGATGTCCCTTGAAAAGCGATCAAGGAGTATATTAGGCTTCCGAAGTGTCATTAACACTAATTTGTCTTAGAACCTTTTAGTTGAACTTGACTTGTGGCCTATTAAGTGGCTAGCTTTGAAATTGATCGAAGCTAGTTATCCTCGAGGAATATTCTTGATCGGCCGTCCGAGCGCCGTATTGAGATGTTGTCTCCAAGGATCATAGAACCCGAATACTATTCTAGGACAGGTTTTCAACCAACTCAACTTCAGAGGGGAGGGTATCACCTATCAACCTCATGCAAGCCTTTAAACCTAAGGCTATTGTTTGATTTGTTTTTGTGTGCCACATGTTTGCATCATAAACACATCATTTTTCACTACACATTTCAAGGATCAAAGAGTTTACTTTTGTTTTTGCAGGTAATGGCTCCCGCCACCAGAGATTACATCCGAATCAATATCTCAACGGTGCCATCTGAACTCAAAGTCTTGGTAGCAGAATTCCCCAGGAATGCTCAATTCACTGAAAAGCATGGTCACCTACTCCATTTGGTTACCTCAAAGTTTGAAGAAGACATGATACGGGTCCTGTTCCAGTTCTTCGACCCTGAACATCATTGCTTCACATTTCCTGATTACCAGTTGGTACCCACTTTGGAAGAATTCTCTGAATTAATTGGATTACCAATCCGAGATCAATTACTTTTCACTGGTTTAGAAAGAAAACCAAAACCTGAAGTCATTGCTGCTGCTTTACATCTGCAAAAGTCAGAAATCAAATCCAATTGGGAAACAAAGAGTGGAGTTGAAGGTTTGCTTGCCAAATTCTTACTGGAAAAGGCTCGACTACTGCTAGAAAACAAAAGTTATCCAGCTTTTGAAGAAGTTATGGCTCTTTTGATCTATGGGTTGGTTTTGTTCCCTAATTCCGACCAGTTCATAAGTGTACACATCATCAACCTTTTCCTAATTCGCAACCCGGTACCAACATTGCTGGGAGACATCCTACACTCTCTACACACTCGTACCACGAAGAAGCGAGGAACTCTCATGTGCTGTATACCACTGCTGGCTAGGTGGTTTACATGTCATCTTCCCCGATCAGTACTGAGAAATGAACAAAGAGCACAATGGTCTTACAGAATCATGTCTTTATCTCATTCAGATATCCGATGGAACAACTTCTTTCAAAGAGACATTACTATCATTGATCATTGTGGAGAATACCCTAATGTGCCACTCCTTGGCATTAAAGGAGGTATCACTTACAATCCCTCTCTAGCTCTACGCCAATTCGGATATGCAAGAAGCAACGGTCCTCATGACATGATTATCCGTGGCATTGTGTTTGATTACGAGAATGATTCTCACAGACACCGACGAAGATTCATACAGGCTTGGGACAGTGTCTATAGAATAGAAAGCAAAACTCTGGGGCAATGGAATTCTATTCCTATGGAACTTTACCTCAGATGGGTGCGTACTCATGCTCAAAAACTCATGATGCCTTATCCCGCTGTTCTACCTGTGACTATCGAATCAGAAGTCGAAGGTTACGAACCTCAAGTTATTCTACACCCGGATATGCCAACTGACTTGGAAGAGTTGCAAAAATCCTGGGTTCAACTCAAAGAGGAAAGAGACACCTTCAAAGAACACTGTCAGGACTATGAGAGAAGGCTATTCGAGCTCACCAGACAGCTTCAAAAAGAACAAAGAATCAACGCATTCCTGGGGACAAAGAAAAAGCGCCCACGGGAGACCTGAAAGATCATTTATTTTATTTTCTGTCTTGTAAGCCCAAATGAGGCAAAGAAAAAAGAATAAATTGATTAACTAACGTTTGTTGCTTCTTTAACAAATCTAGACTCTATGATCCTTGAAAACATTGCACACATGCATTCACATGCATTGCATTCACATTGCATTTCATACATTGCATTTCATACATTGCATTCATATACATTGCATACACATTGCATACATGGCATCCAGTCATACACATTTCATAACAGGTTCTCATGACGGGTTTCTCATCTCTTCGCTGTTTATTTCAGTCAGAAGAGATGGAATCTGAGGCAAGCATCAAGAATCTCGAAGTACAGAATGCCCAAGTTCAAGTGGCAATTCTGGAACTGGCAAAGGGGCAACAAGAGCTGAAAGCCCTGATACTCAAGAAGAAGAAGAAGCCCAAAGAATCTGCAGGCTTGAGTTACCTGAGAAGGAAGATCAAGATCCCTGTCAAAAAGATCAAAAAGCCACCAATCCCTGAAATAGTCGGTGATGGTGAACAAGAAGATAATCAAAGCAACCAGGGTTCTGCTAAACCCTCTCTCTCTTCAAATGAAGAAGAAGATCATTCTGGAGACGAACAGGATGATAACAAATACCAACAGTTGGAGGATCGTATGAAAGCTATGGAAATACAAAAAATACCTGGCTTAGATTTCAATGATCTGGGACTCGTGTCGGATGTTGTCATCCCTCCAAAATTCAAAGTTCCAACCTTTGCAAAGTATGATGGAGTTTCTTGTCCAAAACTACATTTGAGATCTTATGTGAGGAAGATACAACCTCATACAACAGATAACAAATTGTGGATTCACTTTTTCCAAGAAAGTCTGTCAGGTACACAACTCGAATGGTACTACCAGCTAGAAAATACCAAGGTTCATACTTGGGAAGAATTAGCTGCTGCTTTTTACAAACAGTACCAATACAATGCTGATCTTACACCCACTCGTACTCAATTGCGAGGCATGTCTATGGGACCAAAAGAAAGTTTCAAAGAGTATGCACAAAAGTGGAGAGATATGGCTGGAAGGGTTCAACCACCCTTATCTGATCGCGAACTAGTCGACATGTTCATGGGCACTTTAACTGGCCCATTCTATAGCCATTTGCTGGGAAGTTCATCATCAGGTTTCACTGACCTAATACTGACCGGAGAACGTGTCGAAAGTGGCATTCGAAATGGAAAAATTCAAGTAGGATCCTCCTCTGGTACTACAAAAAGGCCCATCAGAAATGAGGTCAATACAGCGCAAATTCAGACAAGTCACAAAAGTGATCAGCAACAATCTGTAGGGGCAGTTATGATCTCCGCATCTGCACCTCAAAAAGATCAACAGCCAAAATATACGCATCGACCAGATGCACCAAGAAGAACTTTCACCAAAATCAACATGCCAATCTCTCAGGCATTGCAGCACTTGCTTAAAGCGGATCTGATCACATTAAGGGGTCCTCCGAAGAATGTCAATACTTCTTCTCTGAATTATCGCCCTGATGCAACATGTGCCTATCATTCAAACTGTCCAGGACATGACGCAGATCACTGCTGGGCCCTGAAAAATAAAATCCAAGACATGATAGATGCTGGAGAAATTGAGTTCGATCCTCCAGAAACTCCAAATGTCATCACAGCACCTATGCCAAAGCATGACAAAACTGTTAATGCTATCATAGACACAGTTTACATTTATGATGTGAACGAAGTATCAATTCCACTCCTCGAAGTCAAAAGAAAGTTCATCCAAGCTGGTTACTTTCCAGGTTGTGATCCCGACTGCTTTTATTGCTCACGCCAACCCAATGGTTGTGAAAATCTAAAGATGGGAATTCAAAAACACATGGATCGCCGTATCATTATGTTTGAGAGGCTCCCTTCTATGGACATGTTGGGCAAAGTCTTTGCCAACGGGATAAGAATGGAAGACGTCTCAGTGATTTCCAGCTTACCATTCAAAATCTCTACCAAGGCTCCATTCAAACTTTCTGCTACACTCAAAGTGGCATCAGTAGTCATTGCTAGACCAACTCCATTTCCATACTCCTCAGACAAAGCTGTCCCATGGGGATATGACACTAATGTTTACATTCATGGAGTTAAGCAGGATCCCTCGACTAAAGAGGACGCAACACTAACTACTTCAGCTGTAAGTAACATTGCAGGCACTAGCAAGATCACGAGAAGTGGAAGAATCTTTTCACCAGAAATTTCTCCAAATATTGCTGCTAGTCCAATCCAGGTTCCAATTCCTATTCCAGATATCAACACTCGAGGCAAAGAGCCACTGATCGAACCAGTTCAAAATCCGGTAGAGATCACTGCTGAGGATCCATCAAAGCAAGAGATGGACGAAATATTGAAAATCATCTGCAAAAGTGATTACAATATTGTCGAACAACTGGGGCATACTGCTTCAAAAATCTCAATGTTATCTCTGCTAAAATATTCAGAAGCTCATGCTAAAGCTCTAATGAAGTTCCTTCAAGCTGCGCATGTGCCTCAAGAAATCCCAATCGACCAATTTGAGAATTGTGTCGCCAGTCTTACAGTGCCCAATGGTCTTGGTTTCTCTGATGTGGATCTAACTCCTGCTGGAAGAAATCACAACAAGGCCCTGCACATCTCTATCGAATGCAACGGCACCACTCTGTCTCATGTGCTAATAGACAATGGTTCCTCTCTAAACGTGTTACCAAAAGTAATACTGGAAAAACTTGACTTCAAAGGAGTTGTGCTACAACCAAGTGATGTGGTTGTAAGAGCCTTCGATGGGTCAACAAGAACGGTGTACGGAGAAGTTAAGCTCCCAATCAGAGTGGGCTCTCAAACTTTCGATGTTATCTTTTCCGTAATAGACGTTCTTCCAACATACTCCTGTTTACTAGGACGCCCTTGGATACATGGGGCAAACGCTGTAACTTCTACCCTGCATCAGAAGTTAAAATACCCAGTAAAAGGAAAGGTTGTCACAGTCTATGGCGAAGAAGAATATATGGTCAGTCACTTGAGCAACGACAAGTATGTTGAGATGGAGGGCGAATCCATCGAAACTCCGTATCAAGCTTTTGAGGTTGTATCTCCAGATATCTCTACCACCAAGCATATTCCTGCTACTCCAGCTACAACTATGGCTTCTCTCAAAGATGCCAAAGCCATGATTGAACAGGGTGATCGCACAGTATGGGGACAACTCCCTGATATACCCTACAAGTCCGACAAGCTAGGTCTGGGCTATAATGGTGAAAATCAAAAGAATGATCAAAATCCTCGCTCTGAAGGGTTAATATCACACTTCGCCAGCCAAGAAGTAAACGCCATTGATGATGAAGGGACATACTTGAACCACATCATTCAGCCATATCCAGACGAAATTCCACCCATTACCATGGGAATGTGGGATGCTGTGGGAGGACCAAATGACGGTTACAACTACCAGTATATCACACCTCAGAATTCTTACATTGCTCTGGAAGATCTTACTCCAACAGAAGAGGGTAATCAAAATGACGGAAGTATCACAAGTCCCGTCACTCAGCAATATCAAAATCCACCCAAAGAAGTATGGGACACGCTAGGAGAACCCAGCGGCAAATACGACTATATGGTGAAATATTCCGCTCCTCCGAGCTTTTCAACTCCCATCAAAGACATTGTCCCGACTGGATGGGACGAACAGTACGACGACAACTTCGCTCTTGAAGAAGCCAGGAAGATGCCAAACAACGAAGGTTATTTTCTGTCACAGTACACTCCTTATCAGGATGCACAAGTCTCTATTCAAAACATCATTCCTACTGCATGGGACGGCCTTATCGAGCATCTCGCTCAGCCAATAGAGGGACCTCCACCTGGATTCTCATATCCAACAAATCATCCAACTTATCCTGAAGAATTACCTACGCATTTTCCCACTAGCGGAATCAATGCTACGGAAGACGAAAAGAACAACTGCAACTGGAACAGCTGGGTGCTCCCTGCTAACAACGGTGGATTGAACAACTGGAAAGCAGAGGATGTGATCTCCTTTGATCAGGAGTAAATGCCATTTCCTGTTTTCTTTGTGTATATTGTGCAAAGATAAAAGTGGTTCCTGAACAATCGAACCATGAGCTTGAAAGCCGTGTGCCTTAGCACAACGGTCCTTCTACAAAAAGGGTTTGTCATATCATGATTATGTGCATTCAATAAAATCATGGGATGCTTGCATGTTCAAAATTTTGTGATCCTTTTTCTTTCTTTATTCGCTTTCAAATAGCTATGTTTTTCTCTTCATACACACTCACATATCTACCATGCAGATTCACATACACGCTGGATCCAGTCAATAACGACTCTGCTATTGCCCGTCATGACTTTGAAAATCCGATCTACCAAACTGAGGACGAAAGTGAGGAAGATTGTGAAGTGCCAAGAGAAATTGCAAGACTTCTAGAACAAGAAGAAAAAGCCATACAGCCTCATGAGGAGCCGATTGAGGTCATCAACTTGGGCAGTGACGAAGAAAAGAAAGAGGTCAGAATTGGGGCTGACTTAGAAAACAGTGTCAAGCAAAGACTGATTCAATTGTTGCAAGACTACGCCGAGATATTCGCCTGGTCTTATCAAGATATGCCTGGCCTTGACACGGACATTGTAGTTCATCGCCTGCCAATCAAAGAAGGAAGCACTCCGGTCAAACAGAGACTGCGAAGGAGTAAGCCTGATATGTCAAAAAAGATCAAAGACGAGGTTGAAAAACAATTCAATGCCGGATTCCTAAAAGTTGTAAGTTATCCTCCTTGGATAGCTAACATCGTGCCTGTACCCAAAAAAGACGGGAAAGTCAGAATGTGTGTAGACTACAGAGATCTGAACCGGGCAAGCCCTAAAGATGATTTCCCTTTACCGCACATCGATGTACTAGTTGACAATACCGCACAATGCAAGGTATTCTCCTTTATGGACGGATTCTCAGGGTACAATCAAATCAAGATGGCACCCGAAGACATGGAAAAAACAACCTTCACAACTCCCTGGGGAACCTTTTGTTACAAAGTAATGCCCTTTGGTCTAAAAAATGCTGGAGCTACCTACCAACGAGCAATGGTAACACTATTTCATGATATGATTCATCAGGAAATAGAGGTGTATGTCGATGACATGATCGCAAAATCCAACACCGAAGAAGAACATTTGAGTCATTTACACAAGCTGTTTGACAGACTCAAGAAATACAGATTGCGACTGAACCCGAACAAGTGTACCTTTGGAGTAAGATCCGGTAAACTCTTAGGTTTCATCGTCAGCAGTAAAGGTATTGAGGTTGATCCTGCCAAGGTCAAAGCCATTCAAGAAATGCCTATACCCCGTACCGAGAAACAAGTCAGAGGATTCTTGGGACGTCTAAACTACATAGCCAGATTCATTGCCCATATGACTCCTACTTGTGTGCCAATCTTCAAATTACTGAAGAAAGATCAAGTGGAAAGATGGAATGACAAATGCCAGTTAGCCTTTGATAAAATCAAAGAATACCTTCAAAAACCGCCAATCTTGTTACCTCCTGTGGAAGGCAGACCTCTGATAATGTACCTAACTGTGTTAGAAGATTCAATGGGGTGTGTACTCGGACAACATGACGATTCCGGTCGAAAGGAGCACGCAATCTACTATCTTAGCAAAAAGTTTACCGATTGTGAAACAAGATACTCACTACTCGAAAAAACTTGCTGTGCCTTAGCATGGGCGGCTCGCCGACTAAGACAGTATATGCTAAATCACACCACTTTCCTGATCTCCAAGATGGATCCAATCAAATACGTGTTCGAAAAACCTGCTCTCTCTGGAAGGATTGCAAGATGGCAAATGATCCTAACAGAATATGACATTCAATACACTTCGCAAAAAGCAATCAAAGGAAGTGTGGTAGCTGATCATTTAGCTCATCAAGCAGTAGATGATTATCAGGCATTGAACTTTGACTTCCCAGACGAAGACATTATGCTAGTCAATGACTACAAACAACCAGGATCCCGATGGACTATGGTTTTTGACGGAGCTTCTAATGCGCTCGGCAATGGCATCGGAGCTGTGATCATTTCCCCCACAGGAGGTCATACACCCTTCACCGCCAGATTGTGTTTCAATTGCACCAACAATATAGCCGAATACGAAGCATGCATTCTGGGTCTCAAAGCTGCAATTGATCTAAAAATCAAATTCCTTGAAGTCTACGGAGACTCGGCCTTGGTAATCTACCAAGTCAAAGGGGAATGGGACACAAAGCACCCAAATCTAATTCCATACAAAGAACATGTGTTGAGTTTGATTCCTTACTTCGAGGAGATCACTTTCGAACACATCCCACGCGAAGAAAATCAACTAGCTGATGCCTTAGCTACCATGTCATCCATGTTCAAAGTCAATTGGGACGACGAAGCTCCTATGATCACCATTTACAGGCAAGACGAACCAGCCTATTGCAATGAGATCGATACCAAACAAATGGAAGACAAATCATGGTTCCATGAAATACAAAGGTATCTCGAAACCCAGGAGTACCCTGAAGGAGCATCTATTAACGACAGAAAGTTTCTAAGGAGATTTGCCTCCAAATTCTTCCTAAGCAATGGAACTTTGTACAAGCGCAACCATGACTCGACTTTACTTCGTTGCGTAAACAAGAAGGAAGCAGAACAAATCATGGAAGACATACACAATGGTACCTTCGGTACTCATTCCAACGGACATACAATGGCTAAAAAGATCTTGAGAGCAGGTTACTACTGGTCTACCATGGAGACAGATTGCCATCATCATTCCAAAACTTGTCACAAATGCCAGATATATGCCGACAAAGTGCATGTACCTCCAGTTCCATTAAACGTTCTGACGGCTCCTTGGCCTTTCGCAATGTGGGGTATTGATATGATTGGAGAAATCAAACCTACTGCTTCCAACGGACATCGCTTTATCCTGGTCGCTATTGACTACTTCACAAAGTGGGTAGAGGCAGCTTCATATGCTTCTGTCACCAAGAATGTGGTAGCCAGGTTTATCAAGCACAATCTCATTTGTCGGTACGGCATCCCCGAAAGGATCATCACTGACAATGGCACGAATCTAAACAACAAAATGATTACTGAACTCTGCACGCAGTTCCAGATCAAACATCATAATTCTTCTCCATATCGACCAAAGATGAACGGCGCTGTCGAAGCCGCCAACAAAAACATCAAGAAAATCATACAAAAGATGACAGTAACCTACAAAGACTGGCATGAGATGTTACCTTTTGCTCTTCATGGTTATCGCACATCTGCGCGTACTTCAACAGGGGCAACTCCATTCTCGTTAGTCTACGGTATGGAAGCAGTTCTCCCAATCGAAATCCAGATTCCTTCCTTAAGGATCATGAAAGAAGCCGATCTAGACGAAGACGATTGGATTCAAACTCGACTCGACCAAATACACTTGATCGATGAGAAGAGGCTCGCAGCTATTTGTCATGGCCAGCTATACCCAAAAGCGCATGATCAAAGCATTCAACAAAAAAGTCAAAAGTCAAGCATACCAAACTGGTGGCTTGGTTATCAAACGCATCATCTTACCACAAGGTGATCCCAGAGGCAAATGGACCCCCACCTACGAGGGACCATTCATAATCAAGAAAATATTCCTCCGGCGGTGCCATGTTGCTTACGCACCATGGATGGCGAGGATTTCCCACACCCAGTGAATGCGGACATAGTCAAAAAGTACTTTGCTTAAAAAAAAAAAAAATACAGCTCGCTAAGTTGAAAACCTGAAAGGGCAACTTAGGCAAAAATGAGCGTCTCGGTGGATTGAAAACCCGAAAGGGCGATCCAGGCAAAAAATTAGAGACAAAACAAATACTATCCCGGTAGGCTGAAAACCTGAAAGGGCAGCCTAGGCAAAAATTAGGGAATAAAGCATACAACTATGTCCCGCTCAGCTGCCTACTCACCGACAAGGTTCAACACCTCAAAGACACCGATCAGTCCAACTCACTTTCTTCCAACAAGTGAGGGATGAGATGCTCGAAGACAGATTGGCAATAGCAGAATTGAAACTTGACTGGATCGTTCTCACATAGCTATTTCTTTTCATAAATACTTTTCAAAACTTTCTGACAATTTCCTACTTCTAGGATTGTTGTCTCCCTATACTAATCCGCCTATCACGGCACCTTTTCAAAAATCAATGCAGCTTATAACTAACATTTTCATTTTTTCTGTTTTGAATACGCGAGCATCCCAATGATATTTTGAATGAACATATGCATTTGAATATGATTGATGTTTACCAGGAAAAAACAGGAATAGCATTCCGGACATGTCCCCAATTATTTGGACATTATCCTAAACCAGCATCAGAAGGAAGTTTCCCCAATGGAGACACATTCCTCAACAAATCCCTCAAAAAGATTTTTCTTTCGAAAGAAGTCTTATTCCCCAGCAGGGTTGTTCCAGATTACTGTCTTCAGAAGGTGTGATCTCCGCACCCAAACTTGGTCAGATAGTGCATCGGAGGATTATGCATCTTCCTCATTCCCACTCCAAAGGGCGTCACAGTCCGAACTCTCAAAACTACTGTTCATCCCCCGAGCAGTAATCAAAGATCCTTCAATAGAACATCCTGGTTCTCAAAGAATTTCCCCAACCCAGGGTACTCAAGCGAGACAGAAGATCATCAACAACCACGATGCCTTCACTTCCAAATGGCTAGCAAGGGATTTATTTTCCCAATCACAATGCCTTCATTTCTTGACGACTAAGCTGGGATTTATTTTCCCAATCAGGAGCTTGACACGCTCTAAGCTGCATAAACCATGCATCACATTCACACTCATATTCACATTCACAATCATGCATCATACGCATATTCATACACAACATAACTTGCATATTTCTCCTCTAGCTCGAGGATCTCATATCATACATGCATCATAGACATCGCATATTATTAACTTGATTTTTCAGGTAGACAGAATGTCTTCAGCAAAGATGTTCTCACTCACATGCAGTGTTCATCCTGAATCTTATTCAGACAAGCAGTCCTTTCAGATACAATCAAACCAAAGATTCACTCTGAAGAACTCTCATTCTCAACTCATTTATCATCTAACATTGCTAGTCTAAGGCGATACCTCAGACGGTTCCAGAACGATCTAGCATTGCGGATCTAAGGCGATACCTCAGACGGTTCCAGAACGATCTAGCATTTCAGATCTAAGGCGATACCTCCGACGGTTCCAGAACGATCTAGCATTTCAGATCTAAGGCGATACCTCCGACGGTTCCAGAACGATCTAGCATTTCAGATCTAAGGCGAAACCTCAGACGGTTCCAGAACGATCTAACATTGCAGATCTAAAGTGATACCTCAAACGGTTCCACAATGATCAACTTTCAAATCCTTCATCAAGATATAATCAACAGATTCATTCTGATGAACAAACCATCAACACATTGTCCAGGTGGCATCCGAAAGCCCATCTCAGGTAATGTTTCAATCTGCCAACAACATTTCACAGACAACATTCAAATGCAACTTCCAACATCTCTGCTGATCAAGGTAAGTGCAAATTTTCAGGGCATCTATTTATTCAATCATCTTCTACCCTCAGATTTCAGACAATCTCTTCAGGTTTAAGAAGATTGAATAGGGGGCAACTGTTATACCCCAAAATTTGCCACACATCTTTTTTCAGGAAAGTTTCAATATGAAAATTAAGAGTCTCATATAAACATGGATTTTTTCAAAATATCCTGACATATGAAGAACTTGGTTTTCAGAATTTTTCTTACACAGTAACTTGGCTTACAGTGGAATTTATTCTTACGCAAACGCCAAATACTGTTCTTTACTTCACAAATACTATTTATTTATTTTACAGATAAATAGTACTAACACAGTTCATGCAGGGTTAAATCTTTTTGCAGGCGCAAAAGCAGGAAACTCACACTGTACTGGTAACAATTGTTTTTGTTTTCCCACTAACTTTTGTACTATATTCCATTATTTTCAAAATCTTTTCAAATCTCTTCTTTCAAATTCAAATCTCAACTTTATTCTATCCATCTCTCTTTTCCCAACAATACCTTACACTTTCTTTCAAATCTCACTACCACTCAAATTTCCTTTTGTACGGAATCACATCATTCCCCAACGTCTCTATCATCTTTCCATTCTATAAATACCTCTCATTCTTTTCACAAATCTCACATCAAATTCTAAATCTTCTTTCAAATTTCTACTTCATCATCCATTTTCTTTCTTCTTTCCTAGCAAGAATGGCAAAATGGATAGAGACACTGTTTCTTACAGTCATCACCATTGCTACGGTGATCATGACTTTCTTCTGCCTACACAGTCCTGAGGAGTGTGGACCTGCAATGGTTATGCTCCCAATCATCTACATGTTATTAATCATAGCATGGTTCATCAACCGTCATTTTTAAAGTTTGCCGTGTTTCTTATTTTCTTAAACGTACCGTCTATTCGTCGTACTGTTCAATAGTATGTAATATTTATGCTGTCAGTATTAAATGTTGTACTATTTGTCATAATATTGCTTAATTACTAAGATAATATTTTGTGTGTTTTCTGCCAGTCAAATATTTCTATTTCTGTGCATTTAACAATTTTCAGGTTATTATCGGTAATTTTACCCGCATACTGTAAATATCTGTTATTATGTTTCTGTTTTCTAACAAGTCATGTAAATAAATTTTTCATGCTTCACATATAACAAAAACAAAAATAACAACAAAAAAAAAAAGAAAATTAACTTTGACAGTTGATTTTTTTTCACTTTAACTGCTGCTTCAGTACACGAACAGTCAGTTGACAGACAAACTGCAGACAGTACAACTCTCAGTGTTTTGTACAATCAATCAAATCAATCATTCACAATTCAAATTTTCAAAGATTTTTGTGTTAGAAGTCTTCTGAATATCACACGATTAGCAGAAACTCAGCACTGCACAAAAATCAGGTACGCTTAACTGCCTCCTATACAGACAGTCCCTAATCAGGGTTTTTCTTGTTTTAACAGGAGCAACAAGTTTTGAGAGCTCAAGTGGATTCCATATACATCCATACATCTCAAAGTACCATCATACAAATTTTCAAACTTCAATTCACTCAGACGCACCGTCAGCAGCTCAAACAGTCAACAGACGACCCGTTTGACCAGAAAAGTCAACTGACAGTCAAAAATGAAATTTTTTGTCAAAGTCCATATTTTGTCAAAGGATTCAACATTTGATCATTGGATGATCATAATTCATCAAGGAAAGATCAAAAATCAACAAAACCCTAAGATTCAAAATTAGGGTTTTTGCCTGAAAAGTCAACTCAACTTTGACTGATCATAACTCTCTCATCCTTCATCCAAAAAATGTCAACCAAAGCTCATTTTGAAGGAAATTCAATTATCTTTCAAATGCAATTGATCCCATGGTCATTGCATTCACCATTTGAAAAATATGGCCAAAGACATTACAGGTCATTTTCAAAGTCAACAAAAAGACACTTTTTTCAAAAGGACACACAAGGAGAACCAAATATCATTTTGACATGAGACCAAAGACATTGGTTAGAGGACTCTTTGAGGTTTCCAAAAAGTGCAAGATCTCCTTCATATGACAAAAATTGAAGGATTTACACCTTGTTGAAGTTGGCTAAATTTTGGGAAAATGCATGAAATCAACATTGCTCAAAAATGTTTTTTTTCCAAAAGATGCCAAGTTTTTGTGGTCCAAACATCTTTGCCATGTTACTATGGGCCTCCCACGACCAAGACAAAGCCCACATCTATATTATCCATTTTTGACATAATTTTATCTTATTTTAAGATTAAAATTAAAGGAAATTGCATGGATAATTGATGGCTTGATCTCCAAGTATGACTCACCTCAAGGAACCTTCATTTTTCTGCAAGAATTGAAGAGCAAGACAAGAGCATTGAATGGAGTCAAGCTTGGTCAACAATTCAAAGATTTTTAATATTTTAAAAATCAAAATTTCAACAAAGCTCTTCAAAGCTTTTAGCTTAGTGTCCAAGCAGCCTTTGGCTTATAAATAGGCTAGGATACTTCCTCAATGTACACACACACGAAATATAGCAAGAAGATAGCATAAACTCTCTTTATATTTCAAAAAATAATCAAAAAATTCAAAAATTCGTATTCAAATTTGCAGCTAGTTTCAATACAAACTAAGTCCTTAAATCATCTCCTGGTACTTGCTTGAGTAAGTCCAGATCAATAACCAAGTTCTTAGAGGCCTGAAACTCAAGTTCTCTCACTCTCCGACTTGGTAAATTTTCATTGAATTCAAACTCTCTATTCATCTGTTGTTATCATGTCTCACGGTTATGGTTGAGCTTGTAATGATCATTAGACCAGGTTTGAACCCTAGCATGAGGGTGCTAACGTCCAGAACATAGGTTGCCATGATCAACCGTGTGTTCATATTTCTCTTCGAATCTCTTAATACAAGCATTTTTAGTCCAAACTAACCCCACCAATGGATTCCCAGACCTCGATTTAGGGGGGTAGGGTCTTCCTTTGGTGTTTAGCTAACGTATTTTTGCAGTTGGAGGAACCACCTCGCCGGAGAAGACGACCGGAATCACTGTTCCGGCAGTCAGCGAGTCTTAGGGCAAGGGTCAGCGCACGCGTGGCTCTTTCCAGCATTTCCATTGGCTAGTCAATAAGTCCATCGCTTGTGTGGCAAAATGATAAAACGTGATTGGTTGCCATTTAAAAATGTGGGTCCCAGCTTGACTTATATAAACTCTGGTGGATCACACGCGTACAGCTCACCCAAGCTTATCATGCTCTCCTCAATCTAATCCGTTGATCTCCACTAAAAACACATCCAATGATCATAACACGCATGCACACCATGGAGCCTCAGCTCCTCACCACACAGGATTAGTATCCTTTCATATTTTCTATTTTATTTTATTTTTATTGCAAAATTATTTAAAAATAGTTTTAAAATCCAAAAAAATTCACAAAAAATATTTTAGACTTCTAAAAATATATATTATTTTCTGAAATAAAAATATTTTATTTTTCTTCATAATTTCAATATTTTACATAATTAATTAGTATATGTTTATATATTTACTTTTTAATTATTCTAACCAATCAAAAAATCATAAAAAAAATTGTTCTTTGTGTTAAATATTGTTTATATATCATAAACTAATTTTGTACATATTTAGGATAATTTTCTCTTTAAGTTTTAATTATTTGTGTAATTATTTGCATAATTATGTTTTGATTAACTTAAAATATCCAAAAACAAATTTCAAAAATTCCAAAAAAATTAGTTTTGTTCTAAAATCAATTAACAAACATTTTGTACATATTTTTAAACTTATTTGCTAGGTTTAATCATATTTCCATCTTTTCTTTATTTTAAATTAATTAATAATGCATTAATTATATTTAAAATAAATCACAAAAATACAAAAATATGCCTTTTATTTCTTGCAATTTAAAATTCCTAGATAAATGTATAGGATGTCAAATTCATGTAAATAGGCTAGTTTACATTTCCCGCACAATCGATGTAATAGCGTAGATTTACTTTCTGCACTTTACATTTCCGCATTTTAATTTCCAGCACCCATATAAACTGCGTGTATGTCAAAGATAAAACTGAACCGTCAGATCACTAACCT